>NC_034416.1:1785824-1803240 GCF_002078875.1 Numida meleagris
CATCCTCATCCTTCTCCCGCTCACTGAGGATGGCTTTCCCGGCTGCAGCCGAGCCCCATCAGCCCTCATTGCACGCGACCATGCAGAAAACGAGCGGCCCCATCGCAGCCCTTCAGGACAGGCGAGAGATCGCAGTTTGTTGGAAGCCCCCCAACCCATTTTCCTATGGGAACGCCTCCCCTCCAGCGGTGACCCCAGGCCGGGCTCTGTGCAGAGCTGCGGGTGGCAGAGGTGACCCTGGGCCAGTAGCCACCGAGTGACGCCGCGTGGAGCAAGCAGGGCAGCTCGGTGACAGCACAGAAATTGCTGCGGGGCGAGTCACATTCCTTGGGGGTGAGGAGATCAGCACTGCTTGCCCTCATCTGGGTGTTTCGGGGCATCCTTCCCATGTCGGTGCATTTGGGTTGGGGGGGTTCCTTGGTTTTCACACCCAACGTGTTGCTGGGACCGGGGGATCCCGGCGTGCGTTAGCATCCACATCCCACCAATGGGAAAGGAAGATGCTTCCAACACAGCTCACACCTGGGGAGCCCAGGGAGTAACTAAAAGAGATCAAAAACACAACGCGCTCTCTGACATCTGTTCTTAGGGTGCAAAAACACAGGGGAAAAAAAGAGAAAGGAAAAAAAAAATCTTTTTAACATCTGAATCCCTCCTCCAAAACTGCTCCAGAGATGAGCGGGGACAGACGAATTCCCCCGGATGGATGCCAGCACCTTTTCTTTTCGTGCTTTGATGGCTTCATGTTTTCCAGGTCCCCCCAGCACCTCCCTCACCCCCCAGCTTTCGCTCTCTCCTCCTTTGCTGCCGCTCGGGAGCGGGGCTCGGGGATGGGAAGTGGATGCTTTGCACCACCTCACGTTGAGCTCTGGAATTTCACAGCCTGATCCCAATTTCCCATGCCGAGCAAACCGTGGAACAGGCCCCGGAACAGGCTCTGCTGGCTCAGCACCCATTGCCCAACACCTCTCTGGGGATCGATGGCTCAGTGCTTCCTAGTTCACTGTCTGCCATCGGCATCTTAAGCAGGCCTACATCCCTGCGCACAGCTCCTCCGGGAGAGGCGAAGGGCTGCGCTGGGAGCATCGTGCCTGTGTGTAACCCCATCCTGCTCTCACCTCCATTGGGAGCTGGCACAGGGATGCAGCTTTCAAAGAGCCTGTAGCAGCTGGCACCTTAATGCTACAGCCCCACTGCGGGAGCAGCACGCAGTGCTATGTCTGGAGGAGGGCTGCCTGCTGAGGGGGAGAGCAATGCCACCAAGACCCTTCCCACTGCACCCACACTCCCCAGCCCTGTGCTCGCTGCCTTTCAGGGCGCTGCAGGGCAATCTCTGTGGCTTGCAAAAGAGAAACTGGCTTGCAGCAGCCACAACAGCCCCACAAGACCTACCCTGACCCTACAGAAACGTTCCCACCCTTCCCAGCTCACTCAGAACAGCCTTTTTGCATTCGCTCACATCTCCCACTGGTTTCAACCTCAGGTACCAGCAGGTGAAGCACGCCCAGCTGTTAGTAATTGAACAAATCACACATGCATTCAGGAAGGCCTGAGTCTGACTTAGAATAAAATCAGTAACGTCATCCCCAGCATGCTGAAGACCTGCACTTCTCCCCCATCACCTACAGACTTCAAAAAACGTATCCATCCTTCCTTCCTTCTTCTCTTCCTTCTTCTCTTCCTTCTTCTCTTCCTTCTTCTCTTCCTTCTTCTCTTCCTTCTTCTCTTCCTTCTTCTCTTCCTTCTTCTCTTCCTCCTTCTCTTCCTCCCTTCCTCCCTTCCTCCCTTCCTCCCTCCCTAACACAGAGCGCATGCCGCTCATTACAAGGGTGATTAACTCTTCCAGCAATTAACAGAGGGATGCTGTGGGTCTCCACACCGCTGCCCTGCAGGATCCCAGCGCTGGGCAGAGGGCACTGGGAAGGGCTGCAGTGGGACTCAGTGTGGGCATCTGTGCAGCTCTGAGCTGCTGACAAGAAACAGCCCCACATCCCCCACACCACGGGCTGTGCTGCAGCCCTGCCCCACTGCAGCCCTGCCCCACATTGGGGGCTGGCCCCATCCCTCCCCCTGAGTCACCGTGGTGAGACCCACGGAGGTCCCGTGGCTTTGGGCTGTTTCTTTCTTTCTTTCTTTTCTTTTTTTTTAATTAAAAAAAAAAAATAATCATCATCAAATAACTTGTGTGGATAATTACGGGTTTCTTGCTCGCTTATTAGCGCCGGGCTGTAATTATTTGTGATGCAGGCGATTTGCCGCGTGGATCATGTGGTGCTGAGTGGGTCAGGGGAGCGCAGGGATCACAATCAGGATTTTAAAGTGGGTTTTCCCAGTCTGCCAAGCGCCCTGAACCCAACACGAGGGTCTGCTCCGTGTTCTGCGGGTGTGCAGTGTGGAAAGAGGAGCACTTCTCTCTGCAGGCTCCGTTGTGACCCCAGGGTGTTGGTTGCCTCCTGCCCCTGAGGAGGTGGCACATCTACAGAGCCAGAACGTTGCCCTCCCCACTCCCTGCCCCGTGCTCCCAGGAGCCTGGTGGCATTCTCGTCCCCATACGGTCACCCACTGGTGGCTTTGCTGCTGGCACTGGTGGAGGCAGAGAGCCCAGCCTGCCTGGGACGATGCAAACAGGGGCTTTACAGGGCCCCTCCTCATGTTGGGGGTGGGCAATGCTGTCTCCACGGTCGCCCATCAGCGGGGCATTGTGCTTGCAGGACATTCTCACACCCTATATCTGCAGCATCGAAGCTGGCTTGAAGCTTTATCTTCTTCCCCTGCACCCGGTGGGCGAGGCAGGCGTCCCATGAACCCCAACCAAAGGGCTTTGGTGGAGCTGCTGTGGGGCTGGGCAGCGCGGTGCGGGGTGAGCTCAGTGATGCCCCAGCCCATCCCCAGCCCAGAAACCGGCCTCACCCCACAGCCCACGGGAGTTTCGCCCCCTGGAAGCTGCCTGTGGGACCACATCAGTCTGCTTCTTCTGGTTCCTGTCGGTGCCCAACGAGGAGCTTTAACAACCCGAGGCACCAAAATCCTCGGCATCCTGGAGGGCGGCAGCGGAACGCCCCGAGGAGCCCAATGCTGGCAGGAGCAGGGATCAGTGCTGCAAGGGTAGCTGCAGGAGGAAGGATCCTCCCTTCATGGGAAACACAGTGAGGAAGAAGCCATGCTGAGAGCTCGTTGTAATTCCCCGGGCATAGCAGAATCAGGAGATGGGGTTTCCTTCCCCACGGTGCTGCTCCTGGCTGTCTGCTGCTGGGATACACAAGGATGCTGGCTTCACGGCCAGCTCCTCCTGCATCCCAAGAGGAACCCAAGCCCCATACGCCTCCGTGCACCCAGAGCAGCTCAGCCAGCCAACTCCATCCCACCGCCGTCTGCGGGAGCTTCATTCCCAACTTAAAAGAGAGCAAAATGAGGCCAACACCAACAGCGCTCCAACACCCCACCCAGAACAGTCTTTGGGCTCCTTGAGGGTGAAATCCGAGCCGGAGCCATCAGCAATCAGCAGCGCTTTCCATGCCAGTGAGCGCAGCCCGTGGGTTCCTGGCGCTGCAGCGGGGCTGGCACCCGGCGTGCCGGCGCCTGCTGGAGCACTCCCTGCAAACTCCATTTCCAATGGGTGCAGCCTCAGAGCGGGGAAGCGCTCTCCTGCTCGCGCTTGGCGGTGCTTGGAGGAGCATCTTGCTTTCTGCTTGCCATCCCAGATTGCTGGGTTCGGGCGCATCCCGCCCAGGTGCACCGTGGATGCGCCTCCAGCTGCCAGCACCTGCTTGGCACTGCCCTCACTTAGCAACCACGAGGCTGTTCTTCGTACTCCCAGCGCTCAGACACGCTGCCCAGTGCCCAGCACCGACCTCAAGCCGGTCAGCCAGAGGGCAATGCAAGCGTGCTGGCTATGAGCGACTGCCCATGAGCGCTAATTGATTCGCCCGCACGTTTTCAGGTTCTGCACTTCTCCACTGCTTGTTGAGCAAAACCCATAAAATAAACCCAGTGGCGATGTGGGGAGACGTCGGTGCCTGCCAGGGGATGGGAGCACCGGGCAGCAGCGCTTCTCCAGCTGCTTGCTAATGGCTGTGGATATTTCTGCTTTCCGATGCATGCTTGCTTGCACTCCTTTTGCTTGGATTCCCCTTACAACACTAACTCCAGCCCTCACCTACTTCCCTTTCAGGTATGGAGGCCCCAGAAAACCCTTCCCATTGGGTAGGGAAGCCTTCTGTTTGCTGCCTGGCCATCCTACAGCCCCCTCGCTCCGGGACACTGCGTTCCCAGCTCAGATCCTGCAGATGTTGGTGAGGAATTCTGCGGTATCTGTGGCAGCAATGGGCAATGCCATCTGCAGAATGCAGCCTGCTGTTAATAGTCGTTGAGCTGGGGATGGTTCTCGTTGGGTCTCAATTTGGGGGTACATAGGCAGGGGATGCTCCCCTGGGTTGTTCTTCACAGCCCCCCTCACCCCAGGTCCTTTGGGTTCAGCCAAGGAACCTTTGGGTTCAACCCAAAGGAACCAAGGGTCCTTTAGGTTTCCAGGCTTTTCCTTCTGCCTGGAAAACTGCGGGTTAGAAAAAAAAAGATCCCTTCCGACTCTAAGGATTCTACAATTCTTTTCTACGATTCTCCGCGAACTCCAAACCTGCCCGCAGCGGAAGGTTGACGTCAACTCGTCAAGGGGGGGAAAAATGATGGAAAGTTTGAAAGGGCTCCGAATGAAAGCGGAATTTTTTGGACAGATGGACTCAGGTGGCTCAGGCCGAGCTCTATGGGGCAATCAGGGATGGGGAGCTCCTGGGGCTTCTTGCTCTGCAAAAGGTTTTTCTCTCCCGGAGCGGGGCAGGAGCCCCGCTCCGGGAGAGAAAAACCTTTTGCAGAGCACAGTTGTGGGTCGAGAGAGGACAGGGTGAAAAATGAAGCAGAGCATGCCGAGCCCAGCAAGCCTCGACCTTTTCACTCCGGATTAAGGCAGCAGTGCCCTTGGGGAGCTCAGCCCCTCTCAGGCTGCGTGGGCAGTTGTGTGCTCAGCGAGCCCTCAGCTGCACCTCGCCATGGCTTCGCCAAAGCAATGCCCCAAAAAAGTCCCCAGCTAAACCACCCCCATGGCTCCCAGCTGTCACAGCTCCAAGGGACTCAGGGTTCCCAAAGAAGGCTCCTTCCTGGGCCCTGATCTTGAGTAGGATCAAAGGTAGCCCCACTGAGGCTCTGCATCTTCACATCAAGTTGAGGAACGCTTTGGGGACAGCTGGGTGACGGTCCCTAGGGCACAACATGAGCTTTGGGGTTGCCCATTTCCCCCTGCCCTGCTTGCAGACACCCTTCCCACCACCTGTCCCACCTCTCAAGTAGGTTCCCATTGGGCTGGAAGCCACCCAGTTTGCTACTGGAGATGCTGGTGACCATGGTGGGGCAGCACCAGATGTCCTTAACGCTCTTTCCAACCTTAGTGATTCCGTGATTCTACAATTCCATGGGAGCATGCCCTCTGCCTGCCTCCATCCCCAGGCAAGGCGCTGTCACCTCTTTGCAATGGTCTTCCAGGAGAACAACACCAGGCAGACCTCTGCCCCCCAGATAGGACACAGAGCTCCACGAAGCCCTGCTGCCCTGGGATCATTTGTGGAAGGGAACCCAGGACAGCCCTGTTGCAGCACGCCGTGGGCTGTGGGTGGGAGCGCAAATTCCTTGCGCATCCCACGTTGCTCTTGGCCTGCTCTTCCCTGGCTCCCATTTCGCGCCCTGCGTACTCGCTGCTGGCTGCCCACGTTTCCCACTGTAGGGTGGGGACATGAGGCTGTGCCCAGGAACACGGAGCCCCACAGCTGCTAGGCAGGCTCCGTCCCAACGTGCCCTACACATGGCACGGGGATCAGAGACCTCCCTGCTGCCGAGGCCACGCTGCCAGCCCTGGGGCGCAGGGAAAGCACCCAGCAGACTTGTCTGTGCTTCAGCTAATGCAGAGCGCTGGAGGAGAAACCCACAGTGTGCCACGTTGCCATCATTCCTGCTGACACAACCTTGGCAGCGTGGTGTGGCACAACCCCGTGGCAGTGGGGAGAAGAGGGATCTGACTGGGACCCACTGCATCAAGGCTTGGATGGAGGTGGCTGCTGGTGGCTTCGGAACCTGGGTTTGGTTGTGCTGAAGTTGTTGTGTTCCTTGAGCATCTGTTTGTGAGTTGGGGTTTCTGATGAATGCAAAGTCCCCCCCTGCTGCGGTGCTTTGCCAAGGACCATGTTATTTCATGTATCTGGCTCAGGCTCATTCCTCCTCTTGTAGCACGTCGCAAAGAACGCTGCCCTTCCCTGCATCCAAGCCTTGTCATCTCTGTCCAGGACGACTGCCAGCACTATGGCATGGAGCACTTCCTTCCCAGCCCCGGGATCCTCTTCACTCTCCAGTTACGAATTTCATAGACGGGCTCAACCCTCCAAGTCAAAGCAGCAGCCCATCATGGACTGAGGGATGTGGTCAATGGGCACGGTGGGGACGGGTTGGGGCTGGACGTGGTGATCCAAGAGATCTTCTCTGACCTTAATGACTCTGCTTCTACGATTCTAAGGCCAAAGAGAAACCAAATGTACCCACCAACATCCTGCTGTGGCAGGCTCTCTCTGCCCCAAAAGACCCCGATGCTGGGAACCAACAGATCTCAGTTTCCCCCCAGCCCCTTTGGCAGCCCTGAGCTGGCGGGCGGTGCTGAGGAGGAGAGCAGCAGCTCTCAGCCCTGCTGCTGCAGCCCCCCAAGCACAGAGACACTGGGAGGTGCCATGCAATAAGGCCTTCTTCATCAACATGCCGCTCCTCTCGCCGCTCGTTACGGGGAAGCTAAAAATAGACCGGTGAGCCAGCATTCGTTCTGCACAGAGAGATTAAAAGTGAACTTTGGGTTTCGCTCACATGGAGGAGCGAGCCCAAATGTTCTCGTGTCTGTGTTAAAGCCGTAAATAGCAGCCGGTCTCCAGAAGGGGCCATGGGGAGGGATGCGTGGGGCAGGTGGTGCGGGTGGCTCGTGCTGGCCGCGTGGCAATGAACGCCCAATGAGCTGCAGTTGCTGCTGGGAATGCTGCTGATGCCCTTTGGCTGCAGCATCTCCAGGGGTGAAATCTCTGCAGAGCAAAAAAAGGAAAAGATGCTGGGAGCTCGCACGCTGCCGCTGAGCATCGCCGAGTGGAGGCATGCAAAGGTTCTTGCTACCAACAGAAGCCGTGCTACCAGCGTGGGTTTGGGATTGGGGACAACCACATTGCATATTTCTTTCTATTTTCTTTAAAAAAAAAAAAAAACAAGAAAACAAGACCCAACAACCTGATTGCATGGTTGCTACCTCGAGAGCTGACAGATTTTTTGGGGCTGATCGGCGGAGCTGGGATTAAAACCAACAGCTCCCAGGTGGACGTGCCCTGCTCTCCCATCCCGCCTGCTGATTTTCCTTCACGAGGTGTGAAACTACTTGCAAAAGCAAAAATATTTGTTTTCCCACTTCAGGAAGCCACGACAGCTTGTGACCCGGGGCTCCCACCATCTGCCACGCATGTTGCCCACTTGGTGACACCTTCATGCGTTCGGTGGCTTTGAGAAAACCCTCATGGAAGCTCTGCAGCCAGCAGGAAATGCTGCTGATTTCTCCTTTCTCCTTCCACAGATGGGTGCGAAGCTGCCGTGGCTGCCTCCTGCTCCATGGGCCGATTTCCATGGCACACTCTTGGGCACGGTTCCGTTCTCTGTCTCCTTAGGGAGCGATGGGCAGGACAAATGGTGACGAGTCCCTTCCAGGAGCCCTCACCCAGGGGTGTGGGTGGCGTTGGGTTGCTCTAATTGCAGGCCAGCCCCCAGCACTGAGCCCTGTGCTTTTTAATGGAGAGAACTCGCTAAAGCATGGGTGGGTTCGGCAGTTAATTGCTGGGGAGAGCGCAGGCACTGAGGCTCTTTCATCCTTGGACAGAGGAGCAGCACTTTGAAACCTCTTCTGTTTGATGCAGCGTGCCCACAGAAGGGCTCTGCTCGGGGCACAGGGATTCTGGGGCATACAGGGACTGCCCCTCATGGCGGCACAGGGGGGCACGGGGGCTGGGAAGCTGCACAGTAACGGTGTGAGAAGACCTGGGAGCTCCATGCAGGAGAAGGGCAGAGCAATGGCAGGGCCGTGCTCCCTGCTGCTCCGACTTCTGCTTATTGCAGCCCGTGCTCCTCGCTGAGCTCTGCCAAAGCATTTCACTCCACGGTGCTTTTCCTAGCCCAGATCTGAGGACAAACCCCGTCTGCTCCCAGCAGTCCCCGATGTTCCCATCCGGCGCACTCGGCTGTTCTGCAGGAGATGTCCCCGAATTGGGCTGGAGCGGGACGGCTGCTGTCAGCAGGGCGCAGTGTGACACGTGGCATCGATGTGACAGCGCCGGCCGCCAGCGGAGCACACGGATTTGTGAGCTGAAAAAGCCTCGGGGAGGCTGAAAACAGAAAGGAAGCCAAGGGCTCACGTAGGAAATCATCCTCCAACTTTCACGTCTTCGCCCTCCAGCCCCGATCCTCCTCCCACAGCTCTGCTCCGCACTGCGCGACGTTGTTCGGCCTGGAGCTGGAGCAGCCTGGACTCAAAGCATCACCCAGAAGAAAAACAAAAAGCCAAAAAAAAAAAAGAAAGAAAGAAAGAAAGAAAAGAAAAGAAAGCCTGAAATAACGATGTCCGCATCCAGCTCCTCCGCTGCTTGGCCACAAGGCGCAGGCCCTGAGCACCGTGAATCGCCCCCGGGTCACCCAAGATTTGGGAAAAGCCCTCGTGGGACCTCCAGCGTCTGCAGGCAGAGCGAGCAAAGCGTTCTGCTTCGGAGGAGCAGCGCGGCCCTGACCCCCACCCAGCGCTCCCCGCACGGCTCCGCGCACCCGGGGCCGCGTTCCTCCCCGTAAGGAGCCGGGAGACTTCTCCAAGGTCCTGGACACCTCCCGGCCCTCTGCGGGGTCGGTCCTTCCCCGCATCCCCTGCCTTACTCCCGCAGCACTCGGTGTCCCTGCCCATCTCCAGCCCCAAGGAAGGGGCTGCTCCCTGGCGAGTGGGACGCGTGGATCCGGGCGCCTAAGGGCACAGCACCCGCCGCCCCCGGGGGCACCAATGGCGTTGTTGCATAGGGCCCCAAATTTCAACCGAGTCCGGGCACGTGGCCAAAAAGTCACAAAAACGGTGAGGAAACAGCTGAGGAACGTAGAAACGAGGGCAGCTCGGAGCTGCAAATCAAGCTGCACGTCCCGGGGTTCATTAACGCCTGACGGGGATAACGGGCGGCTTATTAACGCCTAATTGGATGAAATGCGCTGCACCCCGATTCGGGGCTATAAAACTGGCAGTCACGGGGTGCAATTAAACACCTCCCTGGTGCTGCCGGTGCGTTTTACTCTACAAACTGGATGACGAGAGGGAGGGTTGCTCTGTGTCGCAGCGCATCCGTCCCCACGATGAATCCCCGCTGTGCTCTGGGGTAAGGGCTCTGCAGTGCGCTGCTTTCGTGGGGAGCAGGGTGAGGGCTGCACCTGGGGAACACCTCAGGCAGCCCACAGCTGCGATGCCTCTCTGCTGCTAATTGCAAAAGGGTGGAGTTTTTAATTGGGGGGGGGGGGGGGGGAATCCTCGTTTGCAAGTTGGAGCCCTCCTGAGAGCACAGCAAGCGTGTTTGCAAGGAGCAGGAAGGGGAGGGAGTGCCAACCTCAGCCATGGGTGCCCGGAAAGCTCCCACTGTCATGGCTACACGTGGCACATCAGCACCCATGGGAGAGCTTGGCTACCCCTCCTTGCTTTGCTTTGTAAACACCCCATGGGCAAAAGGGGCACAGAGATGGGGTGGGGGACTCTTTCCCAGTTTGACAAGTTTGCCATGGGAAGCACCCAGCTGGCTCACAGCTCCAGCAAACCCACAGCTGTGCAGAGAGTGTGGAGGCTGAAGGGCATTTTGGGTGCCGTCCCCTCTCCTCTGCATGAAGACATGGCAATTCTGTGGCAATCCCGTGACAATCCCATGACAATCCCGGGGCAACCCCGTGACAACCCCGTGGCAACCCCGTGACAGTCCTGTGACAGTCCCATGGCAACACCATGACAATCCCGTGGCAACCCTGTGTTAATCCCGTGGCAATCCCGTGACAATCCCATGACAGTCCCGTGACAGTCCCATGGCAATCCGTGACAATCCCGTGGCAATCTCGTGGCAACCCCATGGCAATCCATGACAATCCCATGACAACCCCGTGGCAACCCCGTGGCAACCCCGTGGCAATCGTATGACAATCCCGCGGCAATCCCGTGACAACCCCGTGGCAATTCCATGGCAATCCCGTGACAATCCGTGGCAATCCCATTACAATCTCGTGACAACCCCATGACAATCCGTGACAATCCCGTGGCAACCCCGTGGCAACCCCGTGGCAATCCCAGCTACTGGAGCAGAACTGCAGGAAATGGGTCTCCTGCCCGCAGAGAGCTAACGATGCAATCCACCCAATTAAAACTCTTCTTTCCCTCCCAGCCCTGTGTTAGCAGGGTCCCTGGAGGCACAGCCCCAGCCTGCGATAAGGAAGCAGAGGGGATGCTGCAGGGTGTCCCCACTGGAAGCTTCCCCTGGGGCACTTCCACCCGCTGCTGCCCAGCAAACAACACAGCACTCGCTGTCTCACTGCACACAGCCCGCCTTGCCCTGCTGCAGCACTCAGCCCTGCTCTGAAGAAAAGGTCTGGAAGACCTTTGCATGATGGCATGGTGCTGCTGGGGGCCAGGGGTGCCCTTTTCATTTCCCATCCATGCTGCAGACGTGCCCGGGGCTGCAGGCAGAGTGTTTGCATGGTGCTGGGTGGAGCAGGGAGACCTGTGGCTTCACCGCGCCGTGCCCCATGGCGCAGAGCTCTCCAGTTCTTGGTCAAGCTCCGTCAGCCATAGAGTCATTAAGGCTGGAAAAGCTCTCTCAGATCCCCAACCCAGCCCCACCCCACCCCACCCTGCCCACCACCACATCCCTCAGTGCCTCATCCCCACAGTTCTGAACACCTCCAGGTGCCCCCACCCCTGCTGGGGACGAGATGACCTCCCCACGTGCCATCCCACCCACCAAGCTGCAGCCTCGGAACCAGTGCATCCGCTCCCAGGGGTGAGCAGCAGTAACCCCCATCTCACCCTGCCCACTCATGCCCTGTAATGGGCTGTCCTGGTTACCACTGAGCAGGTGTTGCTGATCATACAGACGAGGTCACCTCTCAGATCCCAGCTGCAGCAGCCAACTGAGAACATGGGGGCTCCAGGTGTGCTCGGCCGTGCTGATGGGGCTGTCCCCGTGCCCTGCAGGTGGTTCCAGGTTGGTGTAGGCCATGCACCAGCAAGCTGTGCTCGCTCCGGCCTTGCAGGGGAGCTGTGCTCTGGGAGGTGCTGGAGCAGGAGCAGCATCTCACAGCACCTCTCTGCTTCAAGCTGCGATGGGATACGGGGCTGTGCCGTGCACCGAGACACCAAATACATCCCTCTGTGAATACAGGGGCAGGGCAAAGCAAGGCAGATCTGCCTGCCCACGGAGGAAGGCCCCTGCTTGTGGTGCTGGTGGGGGGCAGTTGGCTGGGATGAGAGGAGCTGCACATGTCAGGTGGGCAATGACAGCAGCAGGTTCCAGCTCCTGCGCCCGGATCTGAGGGTGCCCTGTCAGCGCCGACAGGTGGAGGGAGACGCAGAGATAACGTCCTCAGACACAAATGATGATGCCTGGAGAAATTTGTCCAAAACCCCCGGGAAAAGCTGTCGCTCTGGGCTCGTTAGGAGGTCCTGCAATAGGGACGGCGGTGCAATTACTGTTCGCACAGCGGAGCGCAAGGCAAAGGAACCCGGCGTGCAGATATTCGGTGCTGGGAAACTGCGTACAAATGAGACGAGCTGTCAAAAATAATGAAAGGAATGGCATCCAAGAGAGGGAGGCCACGCAGCCCGAGCAGGGCTGGGATCGGTGGGACGAGCCGTGGCCCATCAGCTCTTTCAGCCCCGCTCCCACAGGGTCCCCCCATACGGGAGCTGCCGGCTCCAGCTCTGCCTTCACACCCCCGCTCCTCTCCCGGTTCCTTCCCTCTACCATTTGCATGCCGTGCATATTCATGAGGGATGTGGCTAATTAAAGATTCGTGCACGCAGCCCTCGCGCTCGCAATTAATCGGAACGCTGCAGAACTCCTCGCACTTCCCCCCCAGCGGAGCCACGATAGCTGCTGTGGGGTGCAGAGGGTGCGGGTGCCCCGGTGCGTGCTGCGCCCTTGGGGGTGGGGGGCTGATCCTACAACAGCTGTGGGGTGCAAGCCAAAGCAAGCTCGGTTACAGCACGATAACGCTGCTCTTGGGGGCGGCTGGGCACTTCCAGGCTTCCTGCAGCTTATAAATACATATTTATTATTAATCTTATTCCGTCCCTGGTGCCAGGGTGCGCAGGATTAATCACCGCCGCTCCACGATAAAGGGTCCGGGAGCCAATCTTCAGCTTTGCCTGAGATTTATTCCCCTTTGAAAACAAATATCCTGACAGGGAGAGATTTCCTGGCACGGAGCAGCTCTGTTTAATTAGAGAGGTGATTCATGTTTTCAGTCGGGGTTTAATACCGAGCCCTTTATGGGCAGCAGCGCAGCAGGAGCCCGTAGACCTGCTGGGCTCTGGGGGGGGAACCCGGGGCTGCTCTGGCCGAGGCAGTGCCCCCCGATGGGCTCCTGTCCCCCCAGGACCAGCCATGGGGCGGCTCTGTCCCCGCGCTTGGCTGCGTCCCATTGGGATGGTGGACACTGGGGATGTGTGAGCACCCCAAATCCCAAAGGTGCAGCCAAGCTGCCCCAGCTCCGGGTGTCATTGCTGAAATGCAAAGATTGGGCTGCTATTCTGCTCCAAAGTGGGGTAGCAAGATCCATTTGGGGGCAAACACCTGAGGAATAGGGACACGAGCGTGGAACGGACCCAGTGCTTGGGCACGGGTGCAACCAGTGCAGGATCCCAGCCTTGCACTGCTGCTGCCCTGCCCCAAACTGAGCATCCCAAGGTGGGGAGTGATGCTGGGGGGGCAGGGGCAGCCCCACACGGTGACCTGCAGCATTCCCAGCCATGAGCACCCGGCAGCTCCTGAGCATCGGCACCGTGCTCCGACCGCCCCATCCCGGGCACGGGTTCAGAAATAACCCAGACACAGCCAAGGCCCATAAAATTAATTAGCTCTCACTTGAAATTAAGCATCTCAAATGGGTGTTTCATGGAGATTTAATTAAAAGGCTGAAAGCTGCGCTGGAGCCGAGCCAGAGGCATTGGGGCACGGGGAGCTGTCACCGCGTCCCCAGCTCTGCGCTGTCCCCGTGTCCCCGTGTGGCACCCGGGGTGTCCCCGGAGAGCCCCGGGGGGAGCTCCGCAGCGCTCCCATCACCCCCCGCCCCGTGGCCTCCCTCCCTCCTCCCGCCTCGGCAGCTCTGGGGAGGGCACGGGGAGCACGCAGCAGCGGGGCACAGCGCGGGGTGCAGCCCCACACCTCAGTCCCACGGCCGCAGCTCCGCAGCCGCACGCTGAGACCCAAAGGGCATCGTTACATCCGCCCCACTCAGCAGCTAGCTCATCCTCGTTACATAAAACCTACAACCAACGCCGCTTTTTGCCTCATCCGCAAACTATTCAGGACGCTTTTCCTTTTCCCACCCCGTCCCAGCGCTGCGCCCAGCGGCCCCGCGCCCTCCCGCTGCGCAACGCGCTGCTCCCCCCCCGCTCCGCGCACGGCGGTTGGATGCGCACCGTGCTGCGCCTGCGCCCGTGCCCTGGGTTCCTCGCGGGGGTATTTTGGGGGCACGCACCGACCCTGCGCGCACCGACCCTGCGCGCACGCAGCCCTCGCTCCCAGCAAAGCTCCCGCAGTTCCAGGGCCGGGGACTTGCTGCCACCCAGCGGCTGCTGCAGGCGCGGGTGTGGGAGCGCGTGCACGTCGGTGCACGCGCGTGTGAGCGCGCGCATGCGGCTGGGGGGGGGGCTGCGAGCGTGCGGGCGTCCGCACGCACGCGTGCGCACGCACGCGCCGGGCTCGCACGGGAGCGTGCACGGGGGAGCAAGGGCGCGGCCGCTGCGGGTGGGTGTGCAAGTGGTGCACGCGCGCGCGCGCGGGGGCACGCACGCACGTGGCTGTGCACGCGTGCACGTGGCGGTGCCTTGCAGCGTGCACGTGCTCGCGGCTGTCCCCTCGCCCCGGGGCCGCCCGCGACGGCCGCGGCAAACCTCGGCGAGACCGACGCTCTGCCCGCTGGTTTTGGCACCGGCCGGGCGGGCGTTCAGCCCAATTAAACGAGTTTCCGCACTCAATGGAGCATAATGCGACTTCATACGTCTTAATAAAGCCCTAATCTCGGCGGTCACTGATGTGAGCGCGTTGGGGGGCAAAGCGTGAAGGGCATGAGAAGGCCCCCCCCCCCCCCCCCCGGCGGGGGGGGGGGGGAGGAGGGGGAGGGTTCGGTCCTGGCAGCTCACAGCCGGGTGGCGCGGCACCGGTGCTAATTAGAGGCGGAATTAGGAGCGATCACCACGGCGGTGCCCTGCTGCCTTTTCGACGCGTCCAAATTTCCTACGGGTTTGCGAGGATGGGGAAGGAGCCAGCCCCCACCGCAGCGGCTTTGTGGGGATGGAGCTGCAGCCGGCAGATCCCCCGGGGGGGGGAGGCACGCATCTCCCGCTGGCTGAGCGGGTGTTCTCCCAAATGCCACCGCAGTGATGCTCCGGGTACACACTGCGGCTGCCAGAGCTGTGTGTGGCACAGAGGAGCCCCATGGAGAGGAGAGGATGAGGAGGGGAAGTGCCACCACGTGTCCCCACCGCCCGCTGTGCTGTGCTGGGGGTGTGGGAGGTGCAGCCTCTCTGTGCCCCCACTGTGTCCCCAGCTTGTCCCCTGCGCCATGCCCGCCACGTCCCTTCCAGCATCACCATCCCCATCATGTCCCCTGCATCATCCCATCCCCACCATGGAAATACAGAATGGCTTGGGTTGGAAGGGACCATAAGGATCAAGTTCCAACCCCTCCTGTCACAGACAGGGCCACCACCCTCCACCAACCACTGTGTCCCCTGTACCATGCCCACCATGTCCCTTCCATCATCCCCATCCCCACTACGTCCCCTCCATCCTCTCCATCCCCACTGCCTCCACCACATCCTCCCCTGCATCCCCACCACATCCCCTCTGTTACCCCATCCCTACCGTGTCCCCTCCTGTGTCCCCCCCATGCCCCTCCATCTTCTCATCCCCCATGTCCTCACCATGTCCCTTGCACCATGCCCACCACGTCCCCTCCATCACCCCATCCATCACCCCATCCCCCCCAAGTCCCCACTGTGCCCCACATCCTGCCCCACTGATGCCCCACACCTGCCCTCCTCCAGCATGTCCCGCATACCCTGCTGGGTTTCTGCAACCTGAGGGGGATGTGGTGACATTCCTACAGCGAGCAGGAGGGTGGCAATGTGCACGGGGACACATCACAGGCTGGAAACGAGGGCCAGAAAAAAAAAATAAAGCTGATCATTTTGAATCATTTTGAGCACGGGGAGAGGAGCAGCCCCTGCAGGGCGAGCCGCCACCTCCACTCCACCTCGGAGGGAAGCAATTAGCACGGCAGCACGATGTGTCTAATTGCAACCACAGACTTGACGAGCAGCCTATGGCACACCCCAAGGAGTCCATGCCCCGTTCCAGCACTGTGGGGCTGCCTGAGCCAGGGCCCCGCCGGGCACTCGGAGGGATTTGTTTGCTGGAGCATTGCACGGTGCGGAAGGCACGCGCAGCATGCGGCGTGACTCACCGTTATGCAAGTGGCAGCTGTGGGGCTGGCAGCGAGCGGCTGTCCCCAGAGCCACCCGCTGTGGGGCAGCCGTGGGGAAACGCGGCCTGGGGGTCAGCGCTCTGCAATGGGGGGAGCAAAGAGGGGAACTGGGGGCTCATGGAAAGGGCTAGGTGCTGGCATCAAGACGTGCTGCCCCACACGCCGCCCCACACTGAGCAGCTCTGGGAAGCCCCATCCCCATGCACAGTCCTTGTCCCCTGGCACGTGGCTCCAGTTCTTGGGGACGCTGGGGTCAGCACCGTGGTACCTGCACTGATGTCCTGCAGGAGCCATAAGTGTGGGGGACACCAATCACCCTGGGGACACGGCAACAGGGACTGCCACCCCTGTGCCCGACCATGCCACACACGTCCTCGCAGCCCACTGTCCCCTGTCCCCGTGGTGACATCAGGCAGCAGATGCACTGTGCCTGGCAGATTGGTGAGGGGGTGGCACGGGGAAATGTCACCGCTGTGACAGCACCGGGTATTCTTAGCCCCACATCGCAGCCCCACAGCGGGACACGGGGATGGCAGCTGGCACCTTGGGGGACAGGTGGCACATGGCGTCTGGCGGGTGCCAGCGCTGTGTCCTACCCCGCTGTGCCCACGGGATGGCAGCAGCTTCCCTTGCCCCCCTCCCCCCGGGCACCCACGGCCACGCGTGGGGCAGCGCAGGGCCCCACAGCGGAGCTGTGCGATGGGTGCCCTTGGCAGCCTGGTGCCATGGGTCCTTGTGGGGTGGAGAGCGCTTCATCCTCACGCGACGCCTCTTCCTCCTTTCCAAACAGGGAACCAGGAGTGCTGATGGAGTGCTTCTGCCTTCCCCAGCAGTGCCCGCTCTGTGCCACCCTGCTCGGGGTGCCAGGTGCCAGGCACTGGGTGCCAGCCAGATTTTAACCCACGTTATCTGCCCTTATCTCTGTCCGCCACCCCACTCCACCAACCCCTATGTGCAGGGCTGCCTCTTGCTGCCTTCCCCTCCTCCCCCACTCCCCATTCCCTCTCCCAGCATGGAGCATCCCGTCCCACACCGATCTTGCCCCACGTCCCACCACCACCACCACTACCGGGACATTTCCCACTGGTTCCTTGCACCTCGCACCTCGCTGCCCCAGGAGATGCTCCCACCACGCTCCAGGATCACTTTTCCTCCCCTCTGCCTCAATGTCCATTTCCCCTTGCCCAACCCCACAGTCCCACAGGCTGAGGGTGCTCTGCCCTCGGGCGGGCTCCTCTTTCCTGCCCCCCCCGTGGCTTTGCCCTGAGCCTCAAGGGAGGATGTCACGGCCACCCCGGGAGGCACTGAGTGTGACTTTGGGTCCCAGTGGAGCACCGGGTGCCAACGGGACACCCAATGGGGTTGATGCCACGGCCATCCCAGGAGGCACAGAGCGGGACCTGGGTGCCCACGGGGCAGTGGGTGCGGTGGGGCAGCGTCACGGGGCTGGGACGGGCAGCGTGTGCTGCACGGGACGGGGGGGGAGCCGATGCCCCCGGGGCCGACAGAGCGGCGGGCGCCGTCGGGACAGCGGGCGCGGTGCCAGCGGAGCGGGGGGCGGCAGCGCTCCCCTCGGAGGGAGCTCCGC
>NC_034416.1:1803473-1823925 GCF_002078875.1 Numida meleagris
GGAGCGGGGGCCGGGCGGCTGCGCGCGGCGCTCGGCCCCGGGATGTCCTCGTCGCCCGGCGAGCAGTGCCGCTCGCCCGTGGGGTTGGACTGCTGCAGCTGCTGCCTGGACCTGGTGGGGGCCGGGGGGGGCGAGAACAACAACCCGGGCAGCCCCACCGCCAGCGGCTTCCGGCAGCTGCGGGAGCAGCTGGAGGGCGAGAACCTGAACGCCGCCAAGCTGAGCTCCATCATGCGCCAGGACTCGCTGGAGCCCGTCGTGCGGGACCCCTGCTACCTCCTCAACCAGGGCATCTGCAACAGGAACATCGACCAGACGCTGCTCTCCATCCTGCTGCTCTTCCACAGGTGGGTGCCCGCTGCCGGGGGACGTGGGGCGGCAGCGCGGGGGCCGCGTGCCCCGCTCCGGTGCCGGCTGCGTGCTGTGCCCCCCGGACCCCGCGCCGTGCCCGGAGGGACGGGGACGCGGACAGCTGTCACTCGGGGCGGTGCCACCTGCGGCGCCCTATGGGGTCGGTGGGACGCGGGGAGCCCCTCGCCGGGAGCCGTTCCCCATCCCCTGCGCGGCTCCCGCGGGGCTCTCCCACCGGCGTCCCCAAAATAGCGCTGAGTGGGGGCACATGGCCCCGCACGTGGCACCGGCGTGACCTCGCCCCACGGCTCCTGCAGCCCTTGCATAACGCGGGGCCGACGCTCAGGTGGGAGAGGAGGAGCCGGGCTGCCCGCCAGAGCACCCGCTGCACGCCCCACGGGGGGAATGGGGCCGAGACGCCGCGAGTTCCTCGTGTGCGTGGTGTGATGTGAGCAGGGAGGGAGGGGACAGCGGGGAGGGAGGTGACAACGTCCCCCCCACGCGTGCTGGACATCAAAGCTGTGCACCCACGCCTGTGGGTACGGTGCGCCCACTTCGGGGTCGGTGCCCGCGCTGCCCCGATCTGCCCCCCGTGTCCCTCCCCGCGGTGCCCACACCTGCGCCTGCTGTCGTTTTGCACCAACCTGAACTTTCTCCTCCTGGGGAAGGTGCCAGGCGGGTGGGGCGGGGGCTGCGGGTGCCGGGGAACACCCCGATAAGCGTCCCATGGGGGCACGGCGCTGTCGGCACCGCGCTCGGTGGCCACGGTGGCCCGTGGTCTCCTGCAGGAGGAGGTGGTGTGGACGATGGGTCAACGCGCAGTGGGGGCAGGCCCACGTTGGGGGGCTGACAAAATCCACCCCCAGCACCCCCAGCCTGGTTTGGGGGGGGGTTTCCCCCAGCTGCGTGCTCTTGGTGGGGATGCAGGAGGGATGCTCCGTGCTCTTGCCCATAGGAACTCCGAACGCTAAACCCAACCCCAACCTCAACCCCTAACCCTAAACCCAACCCCCAAACGAACCGCTAATAATTCTAACCCCTAACCTTCGCGCTAAACCGCACCCTGAGACCAACTCCAGCCCTAACCCCAACCCTAAGACCAACCCCCCAAACTCACCCTAACCTTCCCCCTAACCCTATCCTTGATCCCAACCCTAATCCCAACCCCGCTCATGGGCTGGGAGGCCCCGGGGTGGCATCTGTGGCACGGCACCGCTCGTCCCAGTCCCTGCCGTGCAGAACCCCAGGGGCGGCCCCGCAGAGCGCATTCCTGCGGCGCGTGGGCTGCAGCAACAAGGGGGCTTTGAGCAGGGGGCAGCGGGTGGGCGAGGGGCCGCGAGCCGGGGCCGAGCTGCGTGGGAGCTCCCCAAAAAAGGGGTCACAGGGTTTTGAGCATCACAGCCCCACTGCAGAGTGGGGAGCCCCGCTGGTTGTGGGGCAGGGGGGCAGGAGGGCTGTGCTTGCCCCACGGCCGTGCCCCGCCGATGAGCAGTGAGCTATATTTATCTGTGTTGCTGGCGTGGGGACAGGAGTTTGTCACCCTCTGTCTGGGGTTGTATTTAGACCTGTGCGGGGGGAGCCAGCGGCCCCCTGGTACCGGATTTGGGGTGCGATGCAGGATCCCAAAAGAGATCCCATGGAACTGTGGGGACACTTGGGGTGGAGAAGACCCCGGAGGTCACCAACTCCCAACACCAACCGGACGGCCCCTGTGGGGCTGGCAGCCCAACCTCAGTCCTATGGGGCAGCAGCAGTATGGGGCAGGGAGAGGGGTAGGGTGAGGGAAAGGGTGAGGGCTAGGGCTGGGGTTGAGTTTAGGGTTAGGAATGGGTGTAAGGGTTTGGGTGAGGGTTGGGGTTAAGGTTAGGTTTATGGTGAGGGCTGGAGTTAGGTTTACAGTTATGGCTGGGATTAGGATGAGGGTTGGGGTTAAGGTTAGGTCTAGGGCTGGGGTTAGGATTCATTTGGGGATTGGTTTTAGGGTTGGAATTAGGGCTGGGTTTGGGGCTAAGATTAGGAGTTAGTATTGGGATTGGGGTTAGTTTGGGGGTTGGCTTTAGGGTTAGAGGTTTAGGGTCGGGATTGGGTTGAGAGTTAGGGTTTGGACGCAGGTGTAGCACGGGGGTTCAGGCGTACTCTGAGGCTGTCCCCAGGCACTGGCACAGCGGTGGCCGGACCCATGGGGCATGGCAGCGGGGTGACAGCTGCACGCCCCGCACGGCCCCATGCCCTCGGCGTTGTTATTGTTCTGAAATGTCAGCAGGGCAGGCCTGCAGCGCCGCGTCCCGTTCCAAATGCCCGGCGTGCTTCCCAAAGGCCAGGCGGGGTATAAATAACCGGCCCCAAAGCGCCCGTCCCAGCCCGACCTCGGGGCTCAGCCCCTGACCCCGGTGCTGTGCATCCGTCTGTCCGTGCTTCGTGCATCCATCTGTATTCGAGTCCCGCTGGGGATGCCAAGCCTGGACTGGGAAGGACGCTGGGTTTCCCAGGATGCGGGCTGATGCGCCGCATAGCGTGCCCGTGCGCTGCTTCCCAACCCCTGTCCTCTCGTTATCCTAACGAGCTGCTCCCCAATTAGCGAGCCGGCCACTCTCGCACGCCTCCCATCCACGTGCTCCCTCCCGTTCCTGCATCCCCGAACGCAAAGGGATGCTAGCAGGGCGCAGTGGGGCGGGGTGTGGGACGGGGTCCCGGTGACAAAGTTGGAGAGAAAAAGGAAAATCGCGGCTCTCAGCGGGGCTGCGCGCTCACACGCCAGCGAGAGCCGGGAACTGGGAGTACGGCCAAGTCCCTTTATCAGAGGAAGCAGGCCGCCCTACAGCTGGAGCGGGGAGCCTGCCAGCCCCCCCCTGCACCCAGCACGGCCTCCCTGGGGCGGGGGGGTACCCCCGGGTGTGGTGCTGGGGTGTAGGGGTTCCCCTCGGTGCAAAGTGCCGTGGCCCCGTTGCTCTGGGGTGCCCGGGTTTGGGATCTGGAGGGGCCACCAGCGGAGTGCGCACGCCCACAGGGGTTGTGCCTTGTGCCGTGCGACGGGTGGAGGGGTGCGTGAGTCCCCCCCAGTCCTGGGGATGGGGACACAGTGTGGGGCTGGAGGTTCGGGGCCGGGGGGTTCGGGGCCGGGGGTTCCTCTCTGCTTGCGTGCAAGCTTTGCCGTGCGCCTGGAGCTGGAGCTCTGCTTGGCACAGCTCCTGCAGCGCTCGGTGGCCTCCCCAAGGCCGGCTGCGAGCGTTTCCCACGGCTCCGACCCTCGGCGGGGCCTTCCTCCCATTGAGCCGAGGCCTTGGGAGAGAGCAGGAGGGCCGGAGGGGGCACGGAGCAGCCGAAGGGCTCCGGGGGGCTGCTGTGAGAGGCACTCTCCGTGCAACGTGCCTGCAGGATGCATCCGTGGGCACACGTGTGCAGGCAGGGCGTGCGCGCACAAGCGTGTGCGTGCAGGTGCGTGCATGCAAAGTGCCAAGGTGCGTGGGAACGCACACGTGTGCACGCCACGGGGGTGTGTGCGGGGCGTGCAGGGGTTGCACGAGTGTAGGGCTTTGCGTGGAGCTGCCCTGAAATTCCCCCTGGGCTGCAACTTGGAGGTGCAGAGCCTGAGTGTGTGTGCATCCCTGCTGTCCCGCAGCACCCGGTACCCACAGCACCGGGCTGGGTGGGCTCCTGCTGCACAGGGACCCCTGCACGGTGCCACCGAGCGCGTCCTGCCCGCCTGGTGGCATCTCGGGGCTGTCACCCTGCGCACACAGAGAGCCTTTCACCCGCCCGCTGCCCCGGGTGACACTCTGGGCTCTGAAAGGGACAATTGAGTGTGGCTGAGGTCACCCCCCCGGCGTCCCTACCCCGTGCCCATGTCCCCTCCCTGCGGCCCCGGGATGCGGCCAGTGCCCCGGCTGTGCCCTTGGAGAACTGCGGGGAGCAGCGGGGACACGGAGGGGACACAGAGGGAACATGGAGGGGACACAGAGGGGCATGGCCGCGCCCCCGCCGTACTCTCCGAGCCTCTTCAGGAGGAGGGACTGGTGAGTGGAGCACTGGGGTCCAGGGGCTCTGCGGGGGTCAGGATGGGGCTGGCACAGGGCAACGTGCCACCTCCCCACGGGGACAAAGGGATCCCCATGTGTGCCCCCACCACGTGTGGGTGGGCAGCCTGTTCACCCATCCCATCCCCAGAAGACCCAGGGGGGTTCGGGTGCACCCCTCCCTGCTCAGTGGGCACGGCCACGGCACCAACCCCAAATATCAGTGGGGTTTTTTTGAGGGGGGTGTTCCACAGAGCACCCAGCAATGGGGCAAAGTCCCGCTGGGTCCAGAGGGCAGCGATAAGCTCCGGGTGGGGGCAGGGAGCAAGGCAGGGGGGGCAACGCCAGCCCAGCCTGGGGGAGTGGGGACGGGGATCAATGCCACCCCACAGCTTTAGGGTGGCAACATCCCCCCCCGCCCCCCCCCGACTTTGGGGTGCCCTACATGCAGCACACACACGGCGCTGCTCAAGGCTTGCACCCCCGTGCCCCCCAGGACCCCATGAGAGCGGGATGGGGCGGGGGGGTCTCGCAGCCCTGCAGCCCCGAGCCCGGCCACGGGAGGGGGCTGCCCCCCCCCCGAGCAGCACCGCGGGGTTACGCAAGGAGCCGGAGAGGAGGGGGGGGCGGGGCGGCCGCCGGTTGTTTTGCGCCCGGGGGTTGTTTTGCTCTCGGGGTTGTTGTTCGCTCCCGTTTCTGTTGTGCTGCTTTTTTTTTTTTTTTTTTTTTTTTTCCCTCCTCCCCGGTTGTTTTTGTTCCGAGCTCCTCTCGGTTCGCCGCCCGAGGCTTTGTTGTTTTTGCGCTCCTGGTTTCGTTTCGCTCTCCGTTTCGCTTTGCTCCCCGCTTTTCGCCCCTTCTTTTTGTTTGTTTGTTTGTTTGTTTGTTTGCTCGGTTCGTGCTCCCCTCTTCCCTTCTGCGCGCCCCTTTTCTCTTTGCACTTCTCTTTTTGCGCACTTTTCCAGTTGGTGCGCCTTTGTTCTTCGCACCCCTTTCCCTTTGCACCCCCTTTGGGTTTGCACACCCCTTTCTCTCCGCACACCCTTCCCACACCCCCCACCGCTCACACACCCTTTCTCCCTGCCCCCCACCCCCCCCACACACTGAGCCCCACACCCCACACCCACCCCAAACTCGGGGCTCTCCCCACTTTCCCCACCCCAAAATCCCCCAGCCCCCCACGTTCGGTGGGCGCAGCGCGGAGCAGGAGACGAGCGCTGGGCGCGCATAGGACCCCGTGCAATTACCGGGCAATTAGCGGGCAGTGCTCAGCATTACCGGGAGCGGCGCTGCGGCGCTGGGGGCGGCCCCCCCCGTGTCCCCGCCCGCCGCCCATATAAGCCGGGGCGGTGAGCCTAGCCCCGCAGTGCGCTTTGGACCCGCAGCCTTCAGCCTCGATCCTCGCAGCCATGAGCACCGGCGTGTACCACTCCCCCATGGAGGTGGCTGTCTATCAGCTGCACAACTTCTCCATCTCCTTCTTCTCCTCCTTGCTGGGGGGGGACGTGGTCTCCGTGAAGCTGGACAACAGGTAGGGGCAGCCCCCGGGCCCCCTCCCGGTGAGCGGGGTGCTTATTGCCCCTCCGCAATGGGGCGGCGCCGGGCACTGGCCCCATGGAGTGGGGAGCGCGGTGCGTTGCCCCCTATGGGGATGGTACTCTCTGTGTTCTCTCCTATTAAGAGATGAGCTCCGTGCATTGCTTCCCATGCAGGGGGGGCTCTCTGCGTTGCTGCCCCATTGGAAGGGAGGGGGGGGGGTTGGAGGACCCGTCCTGCTGCACAGATCTCGGGGGCTCGCTGCTAACGTGCATCTTCTCTCCTTTATTCCAGTGCCTCCGGAGCCAGCGTGGTGGCCATTGACAACAAGATCGAGCAGGCAATGGTGAGCTGCAGCCTTCTGTCACCTTTAGGGGTGTGTGTGGGGGGGTCCCTGCCCCCGGGGGGGTGCTGTGCCTGGCGTAGGGGTCCCCCTGCTCCCCAGCCTGTTGCTGGGCAGAGCGGCTCCTTTGTCTGCCTGCAGCTGGCAGTGCTCATTGGCTCCGGCTGCGCCGCAGTGCGCAGGGAAACAGGGGGAGATGAAAGGGGAGGGGGGGGGGGAGGATGGACCCTTCAGGGGTCTTGGGGATTGAGCGAGGCCCTGTGGGTGACCGGGAATTGCAGGCTGCCTGTGCACCCCAGGGAGGGGGGTGATGGATCAGTAGGGTGATGGATGGGGGGGAGCAGGGTGCAGGGAGGGATGGGGCAGCTCCGTGGGGACATCCCCCGAGCATCCCACTGACGGTCCCCATCTTTCCCCCCCCCCCCCGCAGGACCTGGTGAAGAACCACCTGATGTACGCGGTGCGGGAGGAGGTGGAGGTGCTGAAGGAGCAGATCAAGGAACTGCTGGAGAAGAACTCGCAGCTGGAGCGCGAGAACAGCCTTCTGAAAACCCTGGCCAGCCCCGAGCAGCTGGAGAAGTTCCAGTCGCGGCTCCCGGCCGAGGTGCTGCACCCCCAGGAGCAGAGCCCCGGGGCGGCCCCCCCAGCCCAGCACTCGGGGGGCTCTGCGGTGTAAAGTGGCTCTGTCCTCGGAGTGGGCAGAGCCACGGAACTCTTTCTACTTCATCTCCCGCAATGATACCAAAATAAGCCAAGTTTTTCCGCCTTTGGGCGGAGGACTGCCGGAGCCCGGTGCCGGGATGCTCGTCCCACCGGGAGACGTCGGCGGCTGACCCCCGCCCGTCCGCCTTCCCCACGTTGTGTGGGGCAGAGCTCGCCGAGACCCCGCGGTGCCGTCCGTGGGGATGCGGCTGGAAGGAGCGCGCCGAGCCCCAGCGTGGGGGGGGGAAAAAAAAAAATACCAAAACCTGGACTTGAGCGGCTGCCGTGGTTGCACGCACGTCGGCGTGGGGATTACAAGGAAAGAAAGAGAGAACGACGACAACAACCAAAAAAAAAAAAAAAAAAGACCAACCAAACCTTGTTTGCCTAGCTGGGGTGTTTCTGTAGCTGTGTCTATGCGGTGCCTGGGATGCTGCGGGCCGGCCGTGCCCTTCTGTGCGGGATTCGAGAGGAGACTGGAACGGCACGAGGCTGGAACTGGGGGAACTGGGCGGCCAGAGGCCCCAAAACAGCCCCGAAATGGGGGGACAGCAGAGGTGGGGGTGGTGCTCCCCCCTCCCCCCCCCTCCACCCCGAGTGACGGGACGTCCCCGCAGACGTTGGACGGTTGGAGCGGTGATGTGGTTGTGTACATTTTTAGGTAGAAATGGCAATAAAGTCTACTTTTTTTTATAGAAGCGCCTGCCCCGTGCTGTGTGTCTGGGAGTGGGGAGGGGGGCACTGAAGGGGAATGGGATGACGTGGGCTGAGATTGGGGATGGGATGGGGTTGCTGTGCCCCAGGTGCTGCCAACCCCTTGGGTTTCATGGTGCTGCTCCTCGCTGAGCCCCACTCCTTGTGTTTGGGGTCAGCCCCCTGGCTGGGCTCGTGTGGGGCTCTGCAGATGAGAGCAGCACCCTGCGTCCTATGGGTGGGGGAGGCGAGCGGAGCCCGCGGGTCTCAGTGCCCCCCATGTGTGCAGGGATGTGTGGGTCATGCAGAGGGGGCTGCGCTCTTCCCCCGCTCTTTATGCCGCGGCACCTTGCAGCCCTGAGGGATTTTCTGCTCCATCCTGAAACGCAAGGTGAGAGACAGAGCTGCGTGCGGCTGTGATGGATGCGGGCATCCCTGGGGATGGGGTTTGGGATGAGCGCAGCGTGGAGGGGTGGGTGCAGGACCTTCCCCTGGGGGTGAAGCGCGGGGTTCGTGCCGCGATGAGCGCATCCTGCCGCCTCTCGCCGTGGCTTCAGGCCTCGGTGCGGTGAGGGCGGTGCAAAGCCGATCCGACATGAGTCACAGCGGGGCTGGGGACGGTTGGTGCCAAGGAAACGCCGGTAAACACCAAAACACAGACCCACGCCGCACGGAATTCTCATGAGGTGTTTGTCCCCTCCCTGTCCCGTCCCCCCCCCAACCCACCTCATATCCCAGGGCTGGGACCTGACTGCGGGCAGTGCCACCGCCCTGCAGGTGCACACGCGTGTGCAAGCTTTCCCCCTGCTGTGTGCGCGTCTGTGCACATCTGTGCAGGGCAGTCCCTGTATACAGGAGTGAGTTTGGGATACAGGGATGGGGCACGGCGCTCTGTGTCACCACACCCCATCCTCTGTCCCCCACCCTTCTGCAGGGGGTGGCTGGGTGAGTGGGCAGTGGCTGACCCCCCCCATCCCGCTCAGCCCACGCACCCCAAAACCACTTTCCCAGCTACACCTCCCTCCTCCCCCCCCCCCCCCCCCATGAGCAGAGCACTGGCAGCGTGGTGTGACATGGGGACAGCCAATGGCATGGGCAGAGCAGCCACAAACCCCTCCCTGCAGATGGCAGGGCCCCCCCGCGCCACCCGCTCCTCCGAGACCGATGTCCCCTCGCCTTGCGACGTGGGGTGTGACGAGGGACTCTCCCTTTTTAGGGCTCCTCACTCATGTCACCCCCCACCTCACAACGGGGATACACGGGATTTGCTGCAGTCCGGGCAGCGAAGGGTTAAGGTGTTGCGTCAGGAAGTCTCTAAGAAACGGTCGATTTGTTGAAAATGTAAAAATAACAGAAGCGGCTGCTGGGCAGAGCGGGGCTTTCCCAGTGTGGGGGGATGCTGGCACGGCCCATGGCAACGGTGCCCCCACCACAAAGCACCCCCACATCTGGGGCATGGGGTGGAGATGGGGTGGGGTGGAAGGGGTTGGGAAGGGAACGAGAACAGGGAGGGGATGTGGATGGGGATTGGGATGGGGGTGAGGATGAGGAAGGTGATGGGATGAAGATGGAATGGGGTGGGATGGGATGAGGATGGGGAAGGCGATGAATAAGGGATAGGCTGGGGATGGGCTGGAGGTGAGGATGGTGTGGCAGATGGGATGCAGCAGGGATGGGAAAGGGGATAGGATGGGATGGGATGGGATGAAATGGGATAGTGATGGGGATGGGATGAAGAGGGGGTGGGCTAGAATGGGGATAGGGTAGAGGTGGGGATTAAATGGTGATGGGAATGGGAGGGAATAGAGGAGGGCTGATGTTGGGGATGGGATGGAACAGGGATGGGGATAGGGACGGGATAGGATGGAAAAGGATAGGAATGAAGGTAAGGATGGGGCTGGGGACAGGGCAGGGTCCCTCTCCTCCCACCCACACGCGGAGTCCCTGATGGAGAAAAGGGTCTCTGCAACCCAGGAACCCATCCGCAGCCAAAGCAGAGCCTGATGCAAGCCCTGGGTGCTCACAGCGAGCCTCCCAGCCAGCCCCGGGGGCTTTTAGGGGCTACAAACCACCCCGATGGCTGCTCCATGCAAAATCCTCTTCCCTGGTTTAAACCAGCAAGCTCCGAGGGAGGGAGATTTGGGGGTGGCTTTACAGACAAGTGGGGAAGGATGCTGAGCGAGGGCACAGCTTACAGCAGGAGGAGCAGAAAAGCGTGGGGAGACGTGAGTCCCCGAGCGCTGCCCAAGTTAATGGGCTCTATCTGGGGAGATAAGGGGCTGTGAGCTGTAAACCTGCCCAGGAAAGCCGACTTCCTCATTCCTGAGCAGAAAGGGAGATGCACGGAGAGGCGAATAGCACCGGAGCAAATTGCTCGATGACAAACAGGGACCTGGGGGTCAGACGGGCGCCCCAGGGGACACGCAGGGCTCCGGTGTGGGCTCGGCACAGACGCTTCCACCCCGGGGACCGCGGCGTTAATGAATGAGCGACGCGAGTGCCAGGGATTAGCCGGGATTTAGGGGCCTGTGGGACCTGGCCAATTTGGTTTAATTGATCATTAGAAGCGGCGTTAATCCCTGGGAAAATCAGTGTGGGAAAGGCAGGCGCCTGGGAGGACTCGGCCGAGGCGTGCGGGAGGGCGGGAGGCAGCTCCCTTCCTTCACCACCCTCCAGCCAGAGACTGCCCCAAAAAGCAGCCGGCCCCAAAAAGCAGCTGACCCCAAACCCCGCTACAGAGCGGTGCGTGCTGCTGGGCTGGGTTATTCATTCTCCAGGAGGAGACCTTTGCACCGCACAAAGCGTGTGGAGAACCGGGGCTGGCACCCTGGCCTCCGGCACCGCGGGCGCTCGTTTTGCAGCGGTGCATTTTGGGGGCGGTGGGATGAGAGCGGGGGGGGGTTCCATCCTGGGAAAGTCCCATCGTTAGGTGTTCCTAATGTCTTCCCAGCAGCACGGATGCTGCTTCAGAGCGCTCCTCATGGCCAACCCTGGAGCATCTCGGAGTGTCCCCAGAGCACCTCCATCCCCGTGCTGACCCCACACCAGCGCAGTGGACCCGCCGGCGCGCCGGCTGCCGGCTTCCTCCCAATTAACCCAATTAATCTCGCAGGGCTCCAGCCATGCAGCAGCTCTGCAGCCGCCGCCGCCCGGCTCTCCCTGTCCTCCCGTCCACCTGCGTTATGTAACGTGGGGACAAGAACAAGGCAGAGCCGTGCTGTGCCTCTGAAGCCGCCGCCTGGTGCCGTCCCGCTGTGCCCAGCAGCTGTGGCAGCCGGTGGAGTGGCACATCAAAGCCCTCCCGGCTCAGCTCCCCCGGCCAGCAGCAGAGATTTGGCTGGGAGACCTGCAGGGATGGGGCTCAGCATCCTGCTCCGTGCGTCCCCGCTGCGGGTTGGCCATGTGGCACCGGCAGGTGACAGAGCGTGGCACGACGTGGGGACACGAGGGGTGCGGAGTCTGCGCTCTGGCGCACGCAGGATGGATGCAGAGCGCAGACTTGCGCTGACGGGACAGTGCTCTGAGCCCTCTGTGCAGTGAGAACCCGCGAGCCCCAGCTCAGCATCCCGGTGCCAAAGGGTCAGAGATGCCAAGGGACAGAGCAGGGAGAAGAGTGGGCAGCGCTTTGAGGAAGTCCATATGCTGACGGTCATCCCTTTGCTGACTATCACGGGGCAGAAGGTGGGATGCACAAAGTGCCCGAGTGACAAAACATGAAGCCACCAGGTCGGGAAGATGGGGTGATTATTGTGACTGTTGTGATGACAATCACAGTTGTTACCATAACAACAACTCCTACCGCTTGCTGGTTCTGCATCAGGGCTGGCATCGCCGCCACCAGCACCACAGTGACTCCCCAGTGCCCCCAGCACCCTCCGGATGGGTGCTCTCCTCCAGGAGCTGCCCCCAGCCCTCAGCACCTCCCCACCCCCCCCCGCACGCTGGGTCACCGCCCTGCATCGCTGCTTCCCATCCCAACCCACACCCAAGGGCGCACCGAAACCGGAACGCTTTCTTTCTTCCCATTTCCACTTTTACTTATTTCTTTATTGCCGACGATTTTTAACCAAAGCCATCAACCTGACAAACCCAAACCCTGCGCATCCGGCTCGGGATGCCCCATAGCTCCCAGCGAGCGACCCAGAAGAACGCTTGTTTATCCCCCCAGCACCGCTCTGTGCCCCTCCAGGTGTTTGTATGTAGATGACGTTGGCCATGCGCAACGCTCCGAGTCCTGCAGGGGGAATGTCGGCGGCTGCAGCTCACCGTGCCCTGCCAGGAAGGGCTGCGGATGCTCCGGGCCGTGCCGCTCGCCCCGCTACCATGTTTGGGTGTTTTTGTGGCCAGCCGCTGACTCAGAGCCGTTCGCAGGCGGTGTTTACACGGCCGTGACGGAGGCAGCGCTGCGGCCGTGCCCATCCCGGCTGCAGGGCTCGTGCCGGTGACACTGAGGGGAGGCCGTGCTCAGTTCCAAAGTGGGTCATCTGGGGGCTGCCTGCGGGCGGGATCTGCCCACCGACCTATTTTTCCCATACCCAGTCCCCGTGGCATGCAGTGCCCGTGCCCGTGGCCGTGTCCCGTCACGCCGCAGGCATCCCGCCTGCCTCCACGAGCTCGTGCCATCGGGGCTTCTCGGAAACTTCTCGGTGAGCGCAGTCAGCGGGAAAAGCATCCCAAGCCCGCAGGGAGCCCGGGGCAGCGGGACACACCTGGGGCCCTGAGCACGGCGCGGTTTGGGTGAGCAAATCCCCAAAGCGGGCTGCTCCTCCTCATCGTTCCCTTCCTGAGCAGTGGGAAGCAACTCGCCCTCCATCCTGCCCGCACCCGGTGTTCCCCGTCCCACACCCATTATGCCTCATAACCGCTGCCCGAAATAGCTGGAAAAGGCCCAAAATAACCCATTGCATGCCCTGGGGAAGGCGGAGGAGCGCGTGAAAGCGTGGGGAAGGACTGTCCCCAGACACGTCCCCCAAATCCACCCCCCACGGGCGCAGCCAGACCTGGGGCTGCCTCCTTCTGCTGACACACGGCCCCACGCAGCCTCCCCGCAATGTTTGGGGCTGTTTGCTGCCCGCTGCCCGGCTACCAGCCCTGAGTCACCACACATCCTCCCCACGGGCAGGAAATCCGCTGTCAGCTCCGCCACGGGCACCCCGTGCTTTTGCGGGACGGGGGGACGGCGATGTCTCAGCCTCCCCCAGTCGCACCACCAAGCCCACCAACCCAGCCCTAAGGGGGAAGGAGCTATGCTGCTCTCACCCCATGCCCGCTATGGGGCAGCCCCACAGCCCCGCTCTGCCCCCTGACCCATGGCATCTGGAAGGGGTCAGCGCTGCGGACGTGGGGAGGGCTATAAATAGCGGCCAGTTCCCAAATCTCAGATTAAAAACAACAACAACAAATCAAGAGCGGAGCACAAAGTGCTGGCTCCTCTGCCCGCCGTATTGATGTATTTAGAGCCTTTTTATTTTCCCCTGTTCCTCGCTTGTTTTCAATCCCTCCTCTGCGCTGCAGCGTTCCGGGGCTGTCTTCTTGCCCACTGGGCAGGATCCCAGGGACGCATTTCTTGGAAGGCTGCAGCCCCACTGGTTTGCCTGAAAATAAGCAGCAGCAGCAAAACCCCGGGACATTTTTTCTGCTGGTTCAGCCCAAGAAGGAGCTCATCCCACAGCTGTGGGGCCAGAGGAGACCCCATCTCCTACCAAAGCATTGAAACAAGGGGGAGAGGGTTAGGGTTAGGGTCAGGGTTAGGGGCCGGTGTGGATGTGTTGATCCCCACCGGGGCTGTTTGGGTGGAAGGGCTGAGGTTTGGCAGCGCAGCTTTTGTTTGGGAAACGACCTCGTAAATCTGCTTAACGCGGGCACTGAATCACTCCCAGTCCTCTGCCTTTGAGCTGAGCCCTCCCTGCCCTGAGAAGGTGCTAAAGAACAACCAGCAGCGTCCCTTGAGCAACCCGACGACGTGACAGGAGGGGCGGCTTTGCCAGGGGCTGCAGGAGCAAAGGATGGCGCTGACAAAGCCAGAGGATGCCATGAGGCCGAGGGATGGGAAGGGCACAGATTTAGATTAAACGTGAGGAGGAAATGACCACGGTGAGGCCGGGGATGCTCCCTCGGAGCCACTGTGGTGACCCTCAGTGCCTTTCTGCAGGGCTGCAGGGGGACCCCAGGCGTCACAGCTCCATGGTTGCAGCCCTCGATCCCCCCCCAGCACAGGGCCCAGGTCTTCCTTGAAGGCTTTGGCTGCGCGGTGACCACGCAGCAACCTCACTTTTCCTTTTAGAGACAACGCAGAAACTGTGATTTCCTGCGTTCCCAAGCAGGGCGGGGGGGAAAAAAAAAAAAAAAACAACCAACTTGGAAACTTTTCTAAATATACGCACGGAGCATCCGCAAGGGAAACGTCACTGGAAAACGCGCAGCTCGAACGAACCAAAAGCAAAATCCCATGGTGGCTGTGGGGCTGCACGCTGGGTGCAGCCACGGCACAACCCGGCCCCATCACCCCAAGGAAAACCCGGGTGAGCCGCGGTGTTGCTGGCACAGCACAGAGCAGGGCCGGGCTGAGCTCAAGGTCGAGGGCTGTAAATTCCTGGTTATTTTTAGCTGCGGGCAAGCAGCTGGCGGAAAACAAGAGGAAGAACAGCTGGGATGCAGAGAGGGAGCGGGGCTGCCTCCCGGTGATGGATCGGATAAATAAGGGTGCAACCTGCAGGGGTGGAGGACGTGGGTGCTGGGGGTGGGGGGGTGGTCCCATGTGCCATAAAGCAGCAGGGGAATGCAGCCCTGCGAGGATGCTGCAGTGGGGTGGGAGCACCCTCGGTCAGCATCCCATGGGAATGGTGTCTGTCCATGGCTCCCAGAGCATCACCGCTGCAGCAGGATGTGCCCCTGAGCATCATGGCCCCATCACTGGATGGGGACAGCGGTGTTCCTTCCCTGGTGCTGAAAGGGGGATGGGGACAACCAGGGTATGAGCACCTCTAAAATAGAGGGGTGTTTGTGTGACAGCCACTGCCAAGCAACATCGCCAAGTCCCCGTGGTGGGCACTGCACCCCAACACCCCCAGCTTGGGTCTGGGTGCAGATCCCAGTGCTGGCAGCAGCCCTGGGGCTGGGGTGAGGCTGGGAGGTGGCACGGGGGTCCTCCATGGTGCCACCCAGCAGATGTCACTGCCGTGCCCTTCGCCATCGCCCCATCAGCAAGCAGCTCCATCCCCAGCGTGGGAAGAAATGTGCTGACCTTCCCTGCAGAAAACTGAAAACGGCATTGGCAGCTGCTAGGCCTGCATTAGTGAGATGCAGGGATGGGATCCCTGGGATTCTGGCTGAACCCGACACCAGCCCCGTGTCTGGCTGCCCCCACCAGCCTCATGGTGGGGGCAGCTCCCACCCATCCCCATCCCCCGACGTCCAACCCATGGCCCATGGGTCAGGGCAAGGTGCTGGCAGAGGTTGGGGCACGAGGCACCTCCAGCCCCACGCCGGAGCTGGTGGACACCTGAGCCTGTTCCCAGTGAGTCACCAGCATGCAGCTGCTGCCCCGCTCTTTCCCAACCGGCTGCAGCGGGAGGAAGCGACATGTCAGCGAGGCTGCTGTTTGCAAACAGCACGGCGTGCGTGCGCCCAGGGCTGTGTACGACAGCACAGCTATACTTAGCTGTCTGCGTGCCCTGCATGGCCCCATCCCTCTGGGGAGGCTGATGTGCAAGGCCCAGTGCGTGACTTGCTGCTACCTAAGGGCAGAGGAGGAGGGATGGGGCTGCCAGGACCCTAGAATTGCATTGGCTGCATCCGGAGGCAGCACAGCATCCTTAGCACCCCGTGGCTGGCTCCTGGGCATGGCGTGCAGGACGTGCTCGCCTGCCAGCAGCCAGCGTTGGTGTTGGAAACCTCTTGTTTTCAATCTCATGTGAGCAGGGAACCCAGCCCTGCTCCGGGACATGGTGAAATTACAGCCGTACGGAAACAATTAGCAAGGGGGGGAATAAGGAAGAAGCTTTGCTTGGTTGGCACATAGAAGAAAACAGAGCCCAAGGGGCAGCCCAGATACCTTTGTGCGGGGAGAAAATAAGCCTTGTGTGAAACAAGAGCACGGAGATGGGGCTCACACCTGGAGGGCTGAGGCTGGGGGGTTTGGTCGGGGATGGGGGGGACAGAACAGACCCTGCAGTGGGAGAGCTTTGCCCTCTGCTCGTTCCCATGGAGGAGAATCCTTGGTTAGTAGTGCCCCTGCAGCTCCCTGCTCTTCGTTTGGGACAGGAGCACCCAGGACAGGGGCTTCGCAATGAGGGCTGTGCCTCTCTCCCAGGGAAAATCTGATGCAATTTGCTCTGCTGGCAACTTGCACTCGGTCTTTCATCAGCAGCCCTCCGGGGCGGGAGTCCCATGGAGCAAATACCTGGGATGTGCTGGGGAACAGCTAATCCGGGTTTGCCCTGCCCGGCAGCAGAGGAGGAGCAGGGCAGGTGAGATGGAGCTCAGGGCACTGACACCCCCACCAGGTACAAAGCCAGCTCCAGAGCCCGGGAACCTGCAGCACAGGGCAGAAAATCCAACTCTGGAGTGCACAGAGCCCACCTCATGCACCTCAGGGTATGGCACCAAGCCTCATCTCCCACCCGTGGTGTACCCATGCCTGAGCCAGGTGGCATTCCCATGGCCAAAATGACTGGACTGGTCTCTTACCCCAGCCAGGATCGTTCCGTGACCCATTCAGCTCATTCAGGTGGCTGATTCCAAACCCTGTCCCCTCCCTTGCCCAAGTGTGGATGGCTTTTTGGGTAGGAAATGGTGGATTCCTTCCTTAGTTCCAAGTCTGAACGTTGTTTTCTTTGTGTGTCTTTTGGTTTTGTTTCTCTTCTTGTGGAAAATTCCCAGCACTCGCCTGTCCTGGAAGCCCAGCGGGGAAGTGAAAGCAAACACTGTTCTTGGACAGGGCTGGAGGAGCTGGGAACGCAGCTGACCCCGAGCACATGCCACATCCCATGGCCAGCCCTTGGCTGAGCCTTTTGCAACAACTGGGTGTCTGCATGCCATTTCTTAGCTTTCCCTTCCCAGCTCACTATTTTTGAATTAGCTGCAGAAATTCCAACCCAAACTATGGCTACCTCAGCCTGGCCCAGTGCAGGTGTTCAGTGATACATCCAGCATCCAGGATCCCCTGTCCTACATGGATCCTTATCCTGCATGGATGCCCCATTCTACATGGATCCCCCACCCTGCACGGATCCCCCATCCTGCACGTATCTCCATCCTGCATGGATCCCAGTCCTGCATGAATCCCCTGTCCTTCATGGATCCCCTCCCTTCGAGATCCTTCCATCCTTCATGGATCCCCTTCCACCTTTGAGAGACATGGTTTAGTGGGGTTATTGGTGGTAGGTGGATGGTTGGACTGGATGACATTGTAGGTCTTTCCCAACCTAGCTAATTCTATGATTCTATGATTCATGCATCCCTACGGATCCATGGGTTGACTGTTGGACTAGACGACCTCAGTGGTCTTTTCCAGCCTTAATGGTTCTAGGATTCTATCCTATATGGATCTTCCATCCTACAAGAAAGCCCTGCAGGAGCTGGGATAGGCACAACCAGCATCCCACACAGGAGGGGGATCGAGGTGAGGAGCCCTGCCCCATGGGGACACATCCCTCACCTCCTCATGTCCCCGCTGGGCTCCCCATGGCCCCAGTGCTGCAGCTGCAGTGGGGCTGTGCCCAGGAGCTCCGGCCGGCTCCCACCCGATAATTATAGCTCAGCTGTTTATATACCCAGCACGCGGGCGCAGGAAGGAAGACGGCGGGGCCACGTAACTCGGCTCCCCACCCCTTTCCCACTTCCCCCTCCCACCCGCGCCCCTGCGTGTGAATTCAGCCCTTGTGACGCTGCGGCACGGCTGGGGGTTTCAGGGCCCAGTTTCCCCTTTCCTGTAAGGAACAACCGTGAGATATCCTGGATGTCCCCAGGCTGCACATTTTGCAGAGGGCCACGGGCAGACACAGCGCATTCTGAGTGCTCAGCTCATTTAGGGGCACTGAGGAGCATCCCACCCCCGTGCCCTGCTCAGCCACACGCTGCTGCCCCATGGGCTGTGCATCCCACAGGGAGGCAAAACCAGAGGCCATGTCCCAGTGCCACCGAAGCACCTGGGGTCAGTCCACACCTCCATCCCGTTCCCTCCATCCTTGCTCAGCAATCCCAGCTGACGTGCTGGGGGTCCGGCAGAGCACAGCGATCCCACACGGCACGCTTGGCTGTAGGAACGAGAACGGGAGCAGGGTACGGGGATGGGGACAGAGACGGGACGGGTTGTGCCTCTCCCTCGCTGCAGGCCAGCTGCGGCCGAGCCAGCGCCTTCTGGTTTTGTTTGTGCTGTTAGATAACTTCGAAAGCAGAAGCTGGAAGGGCTGGCGGCTGAACAGTTTGTACTTTCTGGCTTGTGCACGCCGCTGCCTGCAAACCGCAACGCCTGAGCGCCGCGATGCTGCAACCACAGCCCGCTGGTGCGAGCCACTGCACGGCCTGTGCCCCCCCCCGCCCCGTGCTCCCCATCTGAAGCATCCCGCTGGTGAGGGATCCTGTGGGATCACCAGGATGCAGGCACAGGATGCTGGGACCCCTCTCCCAGAGGATGAGATCCTACCAGGATGGATTAATGCCATGCTGGGACCTATTTGCAAGGGGGATGCTGGGAGCTGGAGGGCAGGGGCTCACTGTCACCGAGCACAGGGTGTCCTGGGAGCTGCAGGGGCAGAGGCAGGAGGAAAGGAGCAGGCTCTGTGCTTTCACTCTGCCCGGGAGGAGGGCATGCTCAGGCTCCAGCTCTGCTTGTGCATCTTCCCACCCAGCAGTGCCCTCCATCCCTTCTCCTGCTCCAGCTGCTAACAGCAGCACCTCGAGAGCCCTAGGCAAGGAGAAAGGAGGAACAGGAATAAAAAAAATAAAAAAGAAAGCAGCCCATAGGATTTCCAAGCAGAGAGTTCTCTTTGGGAAGGTTTCCCAACCTCGTGTGCCCTTCGGCTCCCAGCCGTGGGGTGGCAGGGACGCGGCTGTCCTTGCGCGGGGATAAGGAGCACAGCCCGAGGTGCTGGTTCACCGCCGTGCATGGCTGCGCTCGCAGGGAGGAGCGAGGCAATGGCACGCAGGGTGAGATAAGGCAGGGTGCTGCAGCAGGGCTCGCTGCAAACCCTGTCCTCTGCTCCGGGCCCGCGGGTGCATTTAAGGTCAGGCACAGGAGAGGCTGCATGCAGCGGCGGCCCCTGGATGTGCTGCTCCCAGCCACCTCCCGCACAGCAGGACGCAGGGCTCGGGCACCCCACGGGACCGTAGTTCTCACAGGCGTGCTCTGAGCAGGCGGCTGGGAACGGGGTGGACGGTTCCTTGTGAGCAATGTTATTTTTAACTCCCAGTTCCTCTCTCGGTTTTGCCGGGTGCTCAGCCGTTCTGCTGTTTGCCAAGCCGGTTGCTTTTTCGCCCTCGCTGTTTCGAGGCTGTGCGGGGCCTTTTCTCCATGGTTCAAAGGGATGCAGCAGATGTGGCCAGAGGGAGAGGAGGGCTGCATGGGATGGGCGGTGCTGGGAAGGCTCCTCAAAGCAAACAGTGAAGCACGTGCCCTATAGCATCAGCTGCATGCCCACATCCCCCCGAGCACGCCAGCAACACGAGATCCCGCACGTGGTGCGGCAGCACGTCATGCACCCCTCGCCATGGGGAAGTGCTCTGCGGGGGAAAGGAACGCCCCGAGGCTGGGGTCCTGCAGCCCCCCAAAATGTCCAGGCTCTGCAGAGAGGCAGCGAGCCCTGGGGCACGCCTCCCTGCACAGATCCCAAAGCTCAGAAAGAGCCAGAAGCTGCCGCGGGATGGACGCCCACCGGGACCTCGGCCAGCTCGAACCTTCCAGGCTGTCACGCCGAGCCCTGTCCCACAGCTCTGCAAGGACTTGGCTTGCCCAAGCACCAACCTTTCCCCTTCCCGGGTCACGAGACACAAACAACCCTGATTGGGAGCTGTTTTTTCCTCTTTTTTTTTTTTTTTTTTTTGCTTTATCAGGATCTTGCTGAGATAGACGGTGTTCTCAGTGAGTGGGTCATGTTTGCGCAGTGGTTGGTAAACGCAATTCCTTATGTAAGAGCGCAGGGTTGCTCCAGGGGCTCGTCTGGGCAGCACGCGTGTGCACTGCCATCTGCAACACGAGCACCGTGCGCATCCAGGGAGCATCAGCGCCCATCTCTCGAGGTGCACTGCATGACCATGAGCTTTCCCAGCCTCTGCTCAGGGTGTGAAGGGCTGCACGCTCGCCGTCCCCGCTGCCAAGAGCCTGGGCTTGCTCCAGTAACCCAGCTCCTGAAGGTCGCTGGCTCTAGGCTGGGCTTGCGTCCCGGCTGCCTGTTTTTATTATTGACTGTCCTTATCGTCGTGCGGTGAGAACACCCCGTCCCAAGCACGCCCGCTGCCTCTTCCGCTGCCTTTTGCCCAAGCTCTGCTTCTCCCCAGCACCCTGCCTTGTGCCGGTGACCAGCCTGGCGTCACCGAGTGTCACTGCACTGTCACCAGTGCTGGAGTCCTGGGGGAAACCCGAGTGTCAGGAATTGCTGATCTGGGTTTGGAGGATTGACAGGGGATGGGCGCAGGGACTGCAGGGTGGCAAAGTCTCTCTGCAAGGAAGGGGCAAGGCCACGGGGCAGTGGAAAGGAGGAAGAAAGGGAGCTAAGAGAGAGAGAAAAACAGGTGGGGAAGAGAAACAGAAAGAATAACAGAAAGAGATTGAGAGAGTGAAAGTAAGAGGGAGAGTGGGTGGGAGGGAGGGAGGGAGGGA
>NC_034416.1:1824330-1834826 GCF_002078875.1 Numida meleagris
AAGGAAGGAAGGAAGGAAGGAAGGAAGGAAGGAAGGAAGGAAGGAAGGAAGGAAGGAAGGAAGGAAGGAAGGAAGGAAGGTCGGTTCCTTTAACTCCCTGCCCAACTTCTGCAATAAACCAGGTAAGTGCTGATGGAGCCCCCCAGCAAACCTGAGGGCTGGACATCACAGTCTGAAATGATTCCACAGAAGAATGGTTGGGATCTCCACCTCTCAGGCCCCTTTAAACCAAACAGGAATGTCCCACACTGGGGGGCCCATGCCACTCCAGGGTTTGCTGCCATTGGGAGCAAAGGGCACCATCTACATGTGCCTCCCCACGACAGTGTCTTTCCCCACGCAGCTGTGGGGAGGAAGGCTCTCAGAAAGGATCATCTCATGCACCACCAGGGGTGCTTGCAAAGAGGATCACCAAGGAGGTCTCCATCCCAAGGACAAAGCAAGTCCTGGGGACATGGGCTACACCCTCAGGACAAGGTCCTTATTCTTGGAAAGCAATGACATCCTTGGAAAGGATCAGCTAAGGTCACAACATCTCCATGGTCATGGTTGGATTGCCTTGGGCTTGGTGGCACCCCATCCCAGCCCTATTGGTGTGCCATCCCCTGCCTTGACTCATGCCCAGGATAGGGCTGCACAGCGGGGCTCATTCGATCAGACAGAGGCAGCAGGGACACCAGCAGACAGATCTTCGCCTTGCTGGGTCAATACCCGGCCGGGCGAGACGCACTCTGCCGAGAGTGGAAAATTCCTGTTGCCTCGCCGGGCACTCCCTGCAGCCCCAGCACACAGCTGCATCCCGCAGGACTTGGCATGCCCCGCAGTGTTTATCAACACCGTTGCGCAAGGGCCGTGGCACGCAGCTTGGCAGGGGCACGGGGCCGCTTGGGCAACAGGCTCTGCCGAAAGCCGGCACTCTTGGGAAAGTCCCCCAGCCCGTGCAGGCAGCCAGGCACACCTGTGTGTCCAATGACACAATGTCACCAACACGACGGCCATTGGGTTTTTTGGCCTCCCAAATTCGAGGCAGTGAGCCCTGAGGTTTGCTGCTGCAGATCCTTTCTTCTCCATGGCAAACAAGCTGGGCCGGCCTCTCTTACAAAGCACCCGTCGCACCCCCTGAAAGATCACCAGTTCAGCACTGGTCCCATTGGTTTGTTCCAGCCTCGCTGTGGTGTTGGGATGCTCCATCTCATGTGACCCTCCAAAACATGAGACAGTGCCATTTCTTGAGGCACTCTTCAACTGTGGGGTCCACAGCACAGATCCCAGCTCATGCGCCCATGGATGCACCCATCTGGGACCTATCCCCATCCCACATAGGTGCCCTGAGGTCCCCCCCAGCCTCCCAACACCTCTCCATGGCTCTGGATTCATCTGCAGGGCTATACAAGACCTCAGAGTGTTGGTGCCCCTTGCCCAAGGCGTGCAGCTCCCTTCCCATTGGGGAAACCCCTCAGAAGGGCTGGGGGCTTCAGCAGGAGCATGGACACGGTGACAGCACATCGGAGTGATGTGCCAGGAGGCTGCTGAGGAGGAACAATGCCAGGAATGCTGTTCTGCACTGCCAGAGACATGCTGGGACCCAGGTACAGCTGTTTTTGAAACCCTCAGCTGCACCCCAAAGCCCTGGTGGAGTGGGGAAGGGCTGGCAGGTTTGTGGGGCGGGTGCCAAAGCGTAGACCCCCACAGCCCCACAGAGGGGCCAGCAGCAACCCCGGGGCATCAAGGGCTTGCAGCAGGGCTGGGGGCACAGAGATCAAGGAAAGGGCTGCCCACAATGGGGACGCATCCAGCAGAAGGTTTCTAAATTTAGGGTCCCCCTGACCCTTCCCCAGGCCTGCCGGCAGCTGGAGGCGCAGTGCAGAGCAGGCTTTGAGCGAGCCGGCCAAGATGTTCGTCGGAGCAGAGGCATGCATAAACATTTTGCTTAATAAAGGACTCTGGGTGAACACAGTGTACTCTGGCTCCGTGCAGCGGGAACAGCTGTGGCCCTGCGAGGCCAGCGCAGGGATGTCGAGGCGCGGTGGCAGAGCGACCTCGTATGGCAGCAGCACAGCCAACGGGCACCCCGAGCCACGGGACACCCCGACACATCCCAACCCTGCAGCCATCCGGGACCTCAGCCCAATTCTGGGACGTGCACTGGGATGCTCTGTCTAGAGCTGCTAGCAGAGGTTGAGCCAAGGACGCGGCGCATAAACCAAATCTCGCTTTCCATCACTTGTGGCTTGCTGCAAATCTGATTTCCAAGAACGAAAGCAGCCCGGTGCACGCTGCTTTTCTGCGAACGCAGCCCCTCCTTGGGGCGATGGGCTGAATCCAGCCCCTGCTCCCTCAGATGGAGCGCTCGGGGGAAACAGTTCCTCTTTGTAGCTCTGGATATCTGCTCCGCTCGGGTGCGTGGATCTGGAGCAATTCCAGGGGATTCCTCCTGCACCCCGTGCACCTCACTGCTGTTATTCAACAGGCACAGAGCGCAGCAGGCAGCCTCACTCCGGGCGAGCAAACAAGGAGACATGACGGAAATGCAGGGCACAGCATCGCTCAGCGGCAGTAAGGCTAACAGCAGGCATGGAGGGACCTGCAAACTTGGCGGGTTTGTATTTATTTTAATGGGAAATAAAGTGTCCGAGGCGCTGTACTTCAGTCCCTTCTCTCTTCCCCCACCTCTGCACTGCTCTACACGAACCGCTTCTCTTCATTTTACGGATAAATTTTAAGCGACTCAGTTTGCAAAGGAAAGAATGACGCCGCCAGACTCCCTTTCTTCTTTTAATTTCCTGAAAGCTTCTTCTTTTTCTGCACTGGGGAACAGACCGGCACAGCTGGGTGGAGGCAAACAGAACACGGTGCCATCCACCAGCACACGCCTCCCCGCTTCCCACCACTCACCCCACGACTCCTTGGCCAATCAGGGTTACACCTTACACACAACGAGCTGAACCACTCCAGCTTTCCACACGTTCTTGCTAATCTCTCATGTTGATTTAAGCCGTTGCTAATAACAAAACGTCTGGGGATAATGACAGGCATAAGTACCGGGGAAGTGAGAACCTGAATCATGCTTTTCTTCTGCCTCGCTGGGCGACGCATAGGGATGTGTGAGCTCCACCGCATGTTTCCAACCTCCTTGCACTTCGCTGCTTGTTTTTTAATCAGATTGCAAATTAACCGGCTTCTTAGTGTGCGTGTGGGGCGTTGCTTGCCTGTTGGGTTGATTTAAGCCATTGAAATACAGTCTTCTTTTTGATGTGAGACCTCCCGGCACATTATTTCTAGAGCACCTTCTATCTCATTCTCCCATTTTTCATGGAAATGGAGCTCCTCTGGAATGCCATGAATTGTGGTAGCTGCTCTTTTGGCTTTGCTCCCAGAAAGCTCAGAAGCAGCTCGAGCTGCCACCCGGGGCAGCGCTGGCACACAGCGTGAGTAGAGCCAAGTGCACCGGTGTGCACTGCAGAGCTGCTCCCGGTGAAGACAAAGAGGAAGGGAGACACATTCCACAGCAAAAGATGCTGCCTGGGGAATGTTTCTGCTGTAGTGGCAAAGGGAGCAGAGATCTCAAGCAGAAGTGAGCTTGCTCATACCTCTCTCTGCCAACACCTGGGCAGGACTTGAGGGGGAAACAAGGGCAAGCCTGCAGGAAAAAAAAATGCCAAGAGCAAGCGCTAGGCTGGCAATCAGGATGGGTGCTCTCTCCGTGTCTCCTTCCAGAGGACGGACCTCACTGCTCTAGCTTGGGCAGAAGCCTGGGGGCCGTCTGCCTTACCCAGATGCTCTGGTCTGGGGAGATCTCCCCACTGCCATCTCCCACTGTGGCAACACGAAGGCTGCCAGGACATTGCACAGCCCAAGTTTTAACACGTCCTGGCTTAGTGTTTCCTCTAAGCAGGTAACTCTGGGGCTGCACGTGATGCAGGCTGGAGAACACCTTTCTAACCTGCCCCTGTCGTAATCTGAGGGTGTGTGGGTTCTCCAGAACTGCAGGGGAAAGTGCAAAGGCCACCTGAGGGCTGAGATAAGGTGCCTGCATCTCAGCCAAGGTGGGCAGAAGCCAGCAGTCACCCTGCTTCGTGCTGCAGGGGCAGCGCTGGGAAAGGAAAAAAAAAAAAGGGAGCAAAAAGAGAGAGCGGCTGAATGAAATCAGCAGGGGACACGTATTTCCCTGCTCTGGGAGGGACTCGGGGATTCCCTTGCTTTTTACAGGAAAGAAATCTCTTTGATAACAGCTCGCCTAAAAATATCTCCGTGTTATCAATATGGCTTTGTTTTCTTGCTCAGCTCGGGCTCTGACGGGACAGAGGTCACCCAGCGTCCCCACGGGGAGCGCGTGCTGCGGGTTGTCGCTGTAAACGCTGACACGCCGACTTCACAGCCATAAAAGATTTTCACAGAAAACAATTCCTCCGAAGCGTTTATCACCAAGAGGGAGGGGGGACGGAGCCGCAGGAGGGCCCAGCAGGCGCTGCTTAAACACTTTGATTTAGAAACCACGGCTTTGGTTGTTTTGTGTGGTGTTTTTTTTTTTCCACAGGATCCAGCAGCTGAGAAACCCCAGGCCCTGCTTTGCTCAGGGGATAGTGAGGCCCTGCCCTGCTGCCTTGAGCTGGGGGTGCCCGAGGCCACGGGCGGGCCCTGAGCGGGTGGGGGGCACGCAGCCCACGGCTGGGGGTGGGACTGGGTCGGCATTAAGTTGATCCATCCGTGATTGCGCGATTCACTCTCCAACTCCCCGCACAGCGCGGCCGCCATGTTAACACCGCGCCACCCCACGCAGTTACCACGGCAACGCCCCCCCCCCACCAACACCACCACGGCGTCGGCGCCGCACGCTGTGACGTCACTTCCGCCGGCACTCAAACCCCGCCCCCCCCGCGCGGGGCGGGGCGGAGTCGCGATGGCGCTGTCGCGCGCGGAGCGGTTCGTGGTGCTGCTGCTGCGCCTGGTGTCGCGCGCCTGCCTGGCGCTGCTGGGGCTGCTGCCCGCGCCCGCGCCGCCGCGCGCCTCCAGCCCCGCGCCAGCGCGCGCCGTCCCGCCACCGCGCAGCTCCCTGCTCCTGCTGCCCGCCCGGGAGCTGGCGCGCCGCCTGCGGCTCCGGCAGGTGTGTGTGTGTATGTGTGTGTGTGTATATATGTGTGTGTGTGCGCGGGGAGGGGTCCGGATCGTGCGTGGTGCCGGGATCCGAGCCCCGCACAGCCGCTGACCGCCCCGCACCCCCTCGTTGCTCGCAGGTGAAGTGCATCGAGGTGGTGGAGGCGTACATCGAGAGGATCAGGGAGGTGAATCCGCTGATCAATGCCGTCGTCAAGGACAGGTAGGGCAGGGAGGGCTCTGCGCGCCCGGTGCTGGGCTGTGCGTGCGAGCGGGTGTGCAAACAGCCCCGGGAACTTGTGGGGAAGCCTCTCCCCGTGCAGCTCTCCCTGGTTCCCCCGCAGGTTTGAGGAGGCCCTGCAGGAAGCGCGCCAGGTGGACCAGCTCCTGGCAGAGGGCCGCGCTGATGACAGCCTGGAGAAGTACCCCTTCCTCGGGGTTCCCTTCACCGTTAAAGAGGCCTTCTCCTTGCAAGGTGGGCTTGCTTCTGCTCCTTTTGCAACGAGCTGGTGGCTGTTGCAAGGAGCCCAGCGGAGCAGTGACCCCCTCCCCTTTGCAGGGATGCCCAACACGTCCGGCCTGGTGAAACGCTGCTGTGTCATTGCTGCCACGGATGCCATCGTGGTGGGGCGGATGAAGCAAGCGGGGGCCATCCCGCTGGGGGTGACCAACTGCAGCGAGCTGTGCATGTGGTTTGAGTCCAGCAACAACGTGTACGGGCGCACCAACAACCCCTACAACCTGCAGCATATCGCGGGCGGCAGCTCAGGTGAGCGGCAGCACCTGGCTGGGAGGGGCTCAGATGCAATCAGTGCTCGCGCTTTACCGACCCACTGCTGGGCTTACACTGGGCAGTTGCAGATGTGATCGCTTTGCACCTCCCAGATGTCACACCTGGCATTGCTCTGGGTGCAAACAGCAGTGCTGGCGAAATCCTTTGGCTCTGTTTCTCAGCCGCTGCAAAAGCTGGGTGCAAAGGGGATGTCTACCGTGGGGTGCTGTGCACTCTAAGCCACTGTTTTTGCTCTATTTTCTGCCCTGCAGGTGGGGAGGGCAGTGTCCTTGCAGCTGCCTGCTCTGTGATAGGAGTGGGCTCCGACATCGGTGGCAGCATCCGGATGCCAGCGTTCTTCAATGGTGTCTTTGGCCACAAACCTACCACAGGTGACACATGGATGAGGAGAGCTGTGAGAGAACAAGCAGCTTCTTGCACAGGGCAGACTTGCTGCGTGAGTGCAGCAATGGGAAACCGCCCGATGGGAGAGCCTCAAGTGCAGGGGAGGTGGGAGGTGCTGCAGCCTCGGCGTGGGATGTGTTCCCAGGGCAGGGCTGTGCTGCATGGGTATTTTCCTGGCAGCAGGGATGCAATACACGTTCAGCTGGTGTTAGGGGTGCTCAGCTCTGCTTGCCCTCTTTGTGCATATTGCTGTGGCTTGCAAGCACCCTGGGGAGCACTGCTACCAGCACCTGGACTTAGCATTGCAAACACCTGGAGTGGCACAACAAATCCCCAGGGACCATTAAAAACACAGCAGCGTCATTGCAAAAGGCTGGAGGAGCATTGCAAACACCCTGGGGAGCACCACTGCAAAATGCTTGGAGTGGCATTGCAAATCCCAGAGCCCCATTGGAAACCCAGGGGCACCGCTGCGAATCCCCAAAGCGGCATTGCAAACCCTGGGGCCTGGCTGCAAACAATTGAAGCAGCGTTGCAAACCTCAGGGCACCTTTGCAAGACCCCAGAGCGGCGCTGCAGTTCTGTTCCATGCAACCCCTGAGCTGCAGCGGGGTGGCAGGAGACCACAGTCCCGCACTGCTCGCCCCGTCTCGCAGTGGTGGCACTGGGACGTGGTGTGTGGTGACCGACCCCTCTCCCCCTGCTTGCAGGAGTGGTCCCCAACGATGGGCAGTTCCCCATGGCACAGGGGGTGCGGAGAAGCTTCCTGTGCACCGGGCCCATGTGCCGCTACGCCGAGGACCTGGTTCCGATGCTGCGGGTCATGGCTGGCCCCGAGGTGCACAAGTAGGTCGCTGGCAGTGCTTCCAGCTGCTCTTCCTGTTTGGAGCAAGCCATCCTTTTGTTTTATGCTTGCTTTTTCCTGTTGTTGCGTAATGGTTTTCTATTCCCACCACCGTTTGGTCGCCGTGCCGCTGAGCAACACTCAGTGTGCATGCATGCACCAGCAGGGAGCAAAGTGCGGGCAGGGCAGGTCCTGCTGCTTGCTGCAGCGCTGCTGCCTCGGCACAACGCGTGGCTGCATTCCCTATCTTTGCTTTCCTTTCTCCCATTGCAATGCAGAGCTGCAGTGCTGTCCTCAGCCATGGCCGGGTTCTGTCCCTGCGGGGTGCACTGCAAGGGATGAGGCATTGCAGCAGGGCCACGTTTGCAGAGCTGTGGTGGGAGCAGAGGGCTGAGCGGGTGGTTGGGGAATGGGCAGCACCACGGTGTCCTCGGGGCATTTCCACACCTGTGAGTGGCTCTGGAGCGCAGAGTTGCAGGGAGCCCCGTTCCCTTTGCAGGCTGAAGCTGGACGAGAGTGTGTCGCTGGAGAAAATCAAGTTCTTCTGCATGGACCACGATGGCGGCTCCGTGTTCGTGTACCCCGTGGACAAAGAGATCCTGCAGGCCCAGAAGAAGGTAGGAAGGAAAACATGCAAAGCCCAATTTTCTGCGTTACAGCAGGAGCAGGGTGGAAATGTGTGAGTGCTGCAGACGCCCTTGCAAAACCAGCGCTTGTGACTGTGTCCAAAGCGTTGCGTGCAATTTCTGTTGCAACACAGAGGAGCTGCAGGGTGCTCCCTGGCCCATTGCCCCCCCCCCCTCCCCCCATCTCCGTGGGTTTCAGCTACATGTTGTGTCCTGATGGAAGCACACCCCTCCCTCTGTCCCCACCAGGTGGTGGAGCACCTGGAGAGCGATCTGGGGGTGCAGGTCCAGCGGGTGTCCATCCACAAGATGAAGTACTCCTTCCAGATCTGGTCTGCCATGATGTCCTCGCAGGACAGTGACGGGACGGTGAGTGACACACGGGGGCACAGGGGCACTTTGCAATGTTTCCACCTCCTTGCAAAGCCACATGGATGTCAGCTCCGTGCTGTGCATCTCGGGGCACGCTGCAAATCGGGATCCGTGTGCAATAGCATCCCAGCACTGCTGGGTTAGCAGCACCGCCTTAGCAGCATTGCATCAGCTCCCCGAGCATCACCTGCTGCTTTGCAGCTGGAAGAAGTCGCAGTGGCTGCAAAGGGAATTGCATGCAGGGCTGCTGCTGCAGAAGGTGCATGTGTGGTTGCAGGAGGCGCAGCGCTTCACCGACCTGCTGGGGGACCACGGGAAGCCGGTGTGGCCGCTTTGGGAGCTGCTGAAGTGGCTGGTGGGGATGTCCTCACACACGCTGCCGGCCATCGGTAAGCCTGGGGAGCCCTGCAATTAACGGGGAGCCCTCGTTAGCGGTGCTGTGCTGCTGGTTGACGAGCGCTGAGAGCGCTTTGCTCCGCCTGTAAGTGGTGTAGGGCACCGTGCAGGGCTTTGCCATGTGCCTCGCACCTGGTGTGACCCACAGCCGTGTTCTGCCCTCACCCTGCAGGCCTGGGGCTGACGGAGAAGGTGATGAAACTCAACCCTTCTGCCAACGCCAAGCTGGTGAGCATGGGGAAGAGCCTGCAGGCTGAGATGGAGACGCTGCTGGGGCCGGACGGCGTGCTGCTCTACCCACCCCACCCCACCGTGGCCCCTCGGCACCACCACCCCATCTGCATGCCTTTCAACTTTGCCTACACAGGTGAGCGGCTCTGCACGGGGGTCTCCGTCCTTAATGACAGGCTTAGCAGAGGGGTCCTTCGATAATGGCATAGGGAGGTGGGCATTTATTTCCACGCAGCCTTGTCCAGAGGGATGCAGTGTGCTCCGGCTGCTGCTCTGTGCCTTGGGTTGCAGCTTGGAGCTCCCTGCTTGGTTCTGCTGCATCTGGAGCTCCTCCATATCAGCGCCATGCTGCAATGCTATCTAGCTTTAGGGTGATGTGAGGATGGTGCCTACAGCTGGGATTCCCCATCCCTGGAGGTGCTCAGGGCCGGGTGGGATGGAGCCTGAGCTGCTGGCTGGGCTTTAAGATCCCTTCCAACCCAAGCTTGGAAGCCAGCAGTGCGTCTCGGCGGGATCTCTGATGCCATCTCCTCTCTTCCAGCCATCTGGAACGTGCTGGGGCTGCCCGTCACGCAGTGCCCGCTGGGGCTGAGCAGTGAGGGCTTGCCGCTGGGCATCCAGCTGGTCGCAGCCTCTTACAATGACCGCCTGACGCTGGCCGTGGCCCGCTACCTGGAGGAGGCGTTTGGAGGATGGGTACCGCCCGGCAAAGCTTAGCACAGCCTCCAGGGGGCCGGGACGGAGGTGGCCGCGTTGCGAAAGGCGAGGGCAGGTGCTGACGTCCCGTAGCATCGTCATGCTGCGTCCTGCCCACGTCCAGCCCAGCACCGAGGGAGGTGCCCAGCTCTGTGATTCCTGCTGCTTTGAAGACGTGACGGGGAGGAGGATGCTGGCCGGAGCCGTAGCTGCTGCAGAGCTGGGTGGCTCCGGCCTCCCTGGCCTCTCCCTGCCTCTGCTTGGGGTGCCTCAGGGCTCCCCAGGTCCATGGCGTGCTGCAGGGCTGTTCCCAGCCTGCGAGCAAAGCAGGGGGTGCTGGAGGTGATGTCGGAAGTGGCGATGTGCGGAAGGGCCGAGTGTTTGCTCCCGTGAGCCTTTGACAGCACTGAAGAGCTCTTGGAATGCTCTTTTCCCCGTGCTGGGATGGCTGAAGCATCCCCTGCCCCATCCCTGTGGGGTCACCCGCTCTGATCGGCGTCCTGGGCACCCCCTGCCTCACTGTCATCCCCCCCCCCCCCCCCTTATGAGTGACACACGTGGCCATGCGGGCTGGTGGCCGTGTTTGGGGTTGGGGTGGTGTGATAAGTGCGAGGTGTTCTCAGTGAGGATGCCATTAAAGTCCGTCCGTCCGTCCGTGGCTGTGTGTCCTTGTGCCCGCGCTGTCCCCGAGGAGCCCAGCGGGGGCTGCTCGCCTTGCAGGGGTCGGGCCGGTGCATCAGCCCCGGTGCCGCTCTTCGCTCTGCTGCGGGGAGGGCTGTGCGCCCGGCGGTGCTCAGAGGCGATGTGCGGGGAGCAGAGGGCACTGCTGAGCTGGCAGCGAGGTGAGACGGGCAACGAGGAAGGAGAAGAGAAGAAACCTGACCCGGGGGTGGGGGGGAAAAAAAAAAAAAAAAAACGACAGCACCAAAGCACGGCACCTCGGCACCGTCACCGGGGCCGCGCCGCGGGACGCATCCGGGCGCAGCTGGGGCGGGCACGGAGCGCACTGGTAGCGGTGGGCTGCCCCTGCGGGCGGGGGGCACGGGAGCGGGGCGGGGGG
>NC_034416.1:1834926-1850482 GCF_002078875.1 Numida meleagris
CCCCCCCCCGCCTCCCGGCTAGGTGTGCGGGGGGATGCGGGAAGCTGTGGGGCTGCGGACAGGAAGGAGAGGCGGCGCGGGGTGGCCCTAGGGGCTGGGGGACAACGGGGAAGAGGAGCTGCCTTTGTACGCGGTGGGTGAAAGCGCGGTTTTAGGGAGAAGCCATCCCCTCTGGGTTTAGGTGCTGCGCGGCTCCATGGGGTGCGGGGCTTTGGGGTGGTTGGGGCACCCCGTTTCACCAGCGTCTCCTGGTGTCCGGTCACACCAAGGCGGCACTGAGCAGCCGCCGGGGCAGTGCCACCGCTTCCTGAAACGCGCCCGCACCGGGGAACGCGGTCCCGAGCACCGGGCGGGCACAGCCGGGCGGGCGCAGCGCGGCCCCCGTGGGAGCCACGCGTCCCTTTGCCACCGCAGCCCCGCGGGGACAGCTCAGGGTCCCCACCTCTCTGCAGCTCCCCCTCCGCGCTCGCAGCCGGCGCCGCTTGCCGTGGGGAGGGCAACGACGCTGCCGGTTCGGGGACAAATAACGTTGTTGGGTTGGTTTTTTCTTTTTTTTCCTGCACCCAGGTTTTGGCTGCCCATGGTGGTCGCGGGTGTCCCAAGCGCCCGGCCACGTTGTGGGACCCAGCGCGGCCATGTAGAGCAGATGGGGACGGGATGAGCCCCGCGCTCCGCCTGCTGCTGTCCCTGGCCGGCTGCACCCTGCTGCGGGGTGAGTCCCCAAAACGCGCCTGCGGGGAGGGCGGGTGCTCGGGCAAAGCCTTGGGACGGGCGCAATGTGGCCAAAGAGGCCGCGTTGCTGCCGGGGGAGCGCACGGCCTCACGTCCCCCTGCTCCCCCCAGGCACACCGCTGCCCCCCCGGGGAGTGCGGCTGCGGGCTCAGAACTTCCACGTGCAGCTGCGGTGGGAGCCGGACCCGCGCGCGCCCAACGGGACCACGTACCAGGTGGAGTGGAGGAAGAGGTAGGTGGAGAGCGAGGGTTCCTTCCCTGCAGCAAGCATCCCATAATAACGCCGTGGCGGGGTCGGCTCAGGAGGCGTCCTCCTGGGTTCTGACTTCCTCCAAGGATGGAGGCTCCATCACCCGCCTGTTCCCTCTGTTGTCGGTCGCCCCGTTCCCTCTGTTGGTCCCTCTCGGTAAAAACAAGGGAGGGTTTGGGTTTCTTTGGGGTTTAGGCTGGCTGTTTTTTTTTTTTCCCCCTTATGCTCAAATGGAAATTCCTCATTCAATCCACCTTCGTTTCAAACCACGCCTGCTCCCCTTCCACGGGGCATCACCAAGAAGATCATCGCTCCTCTCCGTGTGGATAGGGTCCCCCTGCTCCGAGCCACCTCCTTTTAGGACTGAACCTTCCCAGCCCTCAGCCCCATCCCACAGATGCCCCAACCACCAGTAGCTCTCCACAAGAAGCTCACCCTCTCAGACCTCCTCCGTGCTCTCCAGCACGCAATAAGCCACCGCCGCCGTGCAGGCGATGCTTGGTGCCGCCCAGCCCCACACCTCGCTCCCCAACCCCGCCTGGCCAGGCACGGTGGATGGTGATGGGTTTTCCCCTCCTGTCATTGTCTCCACGGGCAGAACCTCTCGCTGGACCAGGGCAGACACCTGTGGGGGGAACAGCAGCGGCTCATCCTGGGTGTGCGAGCTGCACTGCGACGACATCCATGGAATCTACTGGGCGAGGGTGAGAGCGGTGCAGGATGGCGAGCCCTCCCCGTGGGTCAGTTCCAGCGAGCTGCTGCCGTACAGAGACAGTAAGGAGCCTTCATCTGCATCCCTGCTGTTCTTGGGGGAGATCCTATGAGGGGTGGGAAAAGCATCATCCCTAGAGAATGACCGCTCCTGGGAAACAAGATGCCTACCTTGTGTTTTGAAGGACTTAGTGCTTCCTCCTCTTTATATTTTCCCTCTCCCTCTAGCAATTGTGGGTCCTCCCACCCTGTCCTGGCAGCTCCAGGGCCATAACCTCAGCATCAACCTCAGCGCGCCGCTCACCCCCTACCGGAGCAGGCACGGATCCTACAAACCGCTCAGCAGAGTGCTGCGGAAACTGCGGTACCACCTGCGCCTGTACCACAGGGGCGTGCTCCAGCAGGAGGTGCGTGGGGGGGTGGGGGCCTGGGGGGGGGCAGAGGGGTGCTCTGGAGCCCGTATCCCATTGTGTTGGGGCGATAGCACGAGGGCTTGGAGTTGGCAGTGCCCATAAGGCTGTCCCACATGTGGGTAAGCAGGTAGGAGATAGGGGTGGTTTGTATTCTAGAGATGGGTCTTGTAGTCTGGGGACCCCTTTCTTCTTCCATCAGAAAAAGTGAAGGGTTATGGGATGGAAGCATCCCATCGCCATCCCATAACAGGCGCTGGGACCTTGGCCCTCTGCTTGCAGGTGCCCTGCCGATGGACCACCAGGAGAGCATCGTGCACCTTCAGGTTCCTGATGCCCAGCACGCAGTACTGTGTCCGCACGGTGGCAGTGGACATAGCCCCGCAGCGGAGCCAGGAGGCTGAGCAGTGCCTGGAGACACCGGCAGGTCCTGCAGGTGAAAGTCCGGTGTCATCAAGGATGCGTGGCAGGACCTGGGTCACGCACCCTGCATGGACCCTACTGGTCAGAGCTGGCCCCAGCTAGGGGGATGCCGCTGTGGGGGCTGATGGAGACTGTCCCTGCAGGCTTCCCCTGGGTGCTCCTGGCCGTGCTGGTTGCTGCCCTCCCGCTGCTGAGCGTGCCTGCGGTCTGCCTGACCTGTGTGTATGCCTTCCCGAAGCCCTCGGAGACGCACCTCCCAAAAACGCTGGTGAGTGACCGCCGTGCACACAGGGCTCTCAGGGTCTGCAGCCCCTGCCCGCCCCGCTGCCCCCGGCCTTGCTGTGTGGGGTTTGGCCTTGCCAGGGTGCCGTGGTTCTGCTGGAGCAGGGAACGCGAGCTTTACCCTTGGAGCAGCACCAGGGCGAAGCTGACCCGCAGTATTCTCAGCTGTACATCCCCATTCCCCTGTGGCAGCACTCAGCAGGACAGCCTGGCTCCCCGCATCCCACTGCCCCCTGCGTTCCCATGTCCCTGTGCTGGGGGTGACACGAGTGACCTGCCAGGCTCAGCAGTTCCCCGTGCACCACAGGGGGAGGCGGCATCCAGCTGCTCAGCCCACCCTGGTCGTATTGGTGCTGGGGGTTGGCTTCTGCACCGGGTTTGCTGGTTGTCCATTTGCATTGTGCATGCAATGGGTTGCCCAGCACCAGCACCCAGCAGCACTGGGGTTGTAGCACCCTGGCACTGACTGCTTTGCTCCCCGCTTCCCTCCAGGCTCTGCTGCCCGGCAGCGCTGTGGTGCCCACCCTGGAGCTGCAGGAGGATGCACCAGCCCCACTACTGCCAGCCCCCAATGAGCCCCCAGTGCCCACAGCTCCAAAGCTGCTGGGGGAGCAGCACTACCAGGAGAGGAGCGGTTACTGCCCCAATGGGTTTGGGACAGAGTGGCACGAGGGCAGAGCTGCACCCAGCTCCCAGCCGGGCTCCTGGGTGCCAGCACAGCAAGAGGATGAGGAGGATGAAAGCGATGGGGATGCTGCGACGGTGTCCCCAGTCAGCAGCGTGATGGATGGGGACTATGGGACATCGGAGGCCTGGCTCTCCCCGCACCTCCAGCTTTATTCCACGGCTCTGGGGGTGGGCAGCAGCCTTCCTCCCACCCTGCACACCGTCAGCATCAGCCCTGGAGAGCTGCAGGAGAGCATGGCCAGGTCCTGGGTACCGCTGAGCTCCGTGAGGTTACCGGGGACCGAGCTGGAGATGGGTGACGGTGACACGCAGCAGCAGGGCTGTCCCTGCACGCTGCCCCCGCTGCTCATCTGGCACATGGGCACACCCCATGGGCAGGAGGCAGCAGCATCCTCAGAGCATCCCTCTGCCGTGCTGGGTGCTCCTGAAGCAGAGTACGAGGAGTAGGTGCCCCCCCCCCCATCTTTATTTATCCCCCCCACGGGTGTGTATATACCTGTGTGAATAGCGTATGGGCTGTCGCAAATCTGGGTGCGTGCACACGCAGGCATCTCTCTGTTAGAGACTTCTTTTAATTTGCCAGGACTGTGCACGGTTGTTATCATTTTTTAAATAACACTAATTTATTCTGGAAAGCTCTTTGCTGTGCCCGGCGCCTCTGTGCCACAGGGCGAGCGCTGCCCTGCTGCAACAAGGAGGGGGGGAAGGAAGCACCTGCCATCGCTTTGGGTCACACGAAACGGCCCCTTCGGTTTTCAGGTGTCGAGAGAGCAAAGCCCAAATCCCACCAGGAGGATTTCCCCGTGCTACAATGTGGCACATCGCTGTGTCACGGCCTGGAGCTGCTGCCTCGGCGGAGGTCGGGGCTGCAGCTGGGAAGCAGAGAGGGGACGAGCCCAGGGCTCGCTGCTGGTGCTCCATCCCCCCTCCCCCCCTCCTCCGTGCTTTGTAGCCACCCACCCCAGGGGGATGGGGGGGGGAGGGGGGGATGAAGCAGCCGGAGGGTGAGAAACAGAAAAAGGTGAGAGCGGAAGCCGGCGAAGCGCCGTGACATTTCAGCGGCTCGGCTTTCCGAGGGTTTGGTTTTGCACGGGCTGGGAGGTGTGAGGCATCGCGGAGACAGCGCGGGGCGATGCGTCGGGTGGAGGTGGTTGGAGCTTCTGACGGAGCCGCTTCAAAGCGACGAGGAGAAGGCAGCTGGCAACGGCTCTCGGCGAGACGCAGCCCGGCGGGGGATAGCGGGAGGGTGTTTCCTATTGCTAACCTTCAAATAGCGGAGCTGCCAGACCATGCAGATAACGGAGGGGGTGGGGAGGGGGGAAGGTTCTGTGCAGGGGCTGCCACGTGGGCCAGCAGCACCGAGTGAGCACGGGGGCTCCTGAGGCGGTGGAACCAAATGCAGCTCTCACGTTTTTGCCTTGGAGCCCAGGAAGAGCCCCGCTTGGCTCCAAGGCGAGGAGCGGTTTGGGGGCTCGCACCCCGAGAGGCGAAGTGTTCGGGTGGATGTTGGGGGCCGCGGGCTGCGGGAGCTGGGTTTAGGAGGCGTGCGGGGTTGGGGAGCTGCGTTCCGTCCCCGTGTGACCCGCGGCCCTCGGCTGGGAGCTGGCTCCGCGGTGGTGAGCAGCGTTTCCCATCGCACGGGTTGGGCTGGCAGTGCCCTCCTCTGGGGACGCGTGGCAAGTGCCGGAGCTCGGGTGGTGCCAGCGGAAGGGACGAGCTCGGCCCCGGGATCTGCCACCGGCAGCTGGCGTCGGGCAGGTGGAAACGGGACCGGGCTGGGTCTGGCAGGACCCACGGCCGGGATGGAAGAACCCCCCCCCCCATACCGCCCGCGTCCCGCTGCGCACAGCGGTGTCGGTGCCTCCTCGGGTCGCCCCGGGGAAGGGCTCCGTGCTCGGGCCGTGCTGACCGGCAGAGCTGCGGCCCCCGGTGACAAAGCGTTCTGCCCCACTGTGTCCCAAGAGAGACGAAGGCGGGTGTCCCACCACGGTTTCAAAGGGACTTTCCTGGTGGCACCCCCGAGGCAGGGATGGGTTTCCTCTTCCCATGGGTGACAGCACGTGGCTGACCCCCCCTCGCGTCCCTGCAGCGCTCCCCTGCTGCTCGCAGGAGGGTGACCCATGAGCGAGGGGGACAGCAGCTGTCACAGCAGCCTGAGCTGTGGGGACAACGTCCGCTGGGTCGCTCCGAGCTGAGCATCTCAAAGAGGCAAAGAGATGTAAAGGGACACGATTCCATTGGCTGCTGTTAGGACAGAATATGGTTATTCCCCCCGGAAAGTCCATTCTTCATGATCCTGCTGCTGGGACACCGGCTGCACATCTGTCACTGCCGCTTGTTTTCCACGGAGACAGAGAAATGGATATTTAAGCCAAAAACACCCATGCTCCCACACTGGCTGTGATTTGTGTGCTGTTCAGCCACGCTTCCCCCCGTTTGCATTGATTTACTGGCCTGGCTGTGTGGATCCGTGTGCTCTGTCCAAATGTTGGCCCCGTGCTCCCCTCCCCAGCCCCACCAGAAGTGGGGTTCATCTCTGCAGCCTCCCCTACTGCTTCCCCCCCCCCCCCAGCACGGCACAGCCTGGGACACAGCCGTGCATTTCTCAAATGTCCTCCTCCAGGGCTGAGGGCAGGGCAGTGACCACCATCTCCTGCCACCGGGATGGATGGAGAAAGGACATCCAGCTCCATGCGAGCCTGCTGGTAGCAGAGGGGCCGTAAAGAGAACGCATCCCTCTCAAGCTGCAGGGCCCTCGGTCACGGCTTAGGGAAGGTGATGCTTCCCCCGAGGACAGTGGTGGCTGTGGTGGTGCTGTTGGCTGCTTGCTGCAGCAGCACCGCTCCCGCCTACCCCGAAAGCAGCGGAGCTGACACGGGGCGAGCTCTGCCCATGCAGCACGCGGGCCCCGTCGTGGCACGCTGCTGCTGTTTCTGGGAAACGAGCGGCCTCCCGTCTCCTCTCGCCTCTTGGCTGACTCACGGGGACTTCCAGAGCTTTAGCAACTCTGTCACGTGTCCGACACAGGGAAAATACCCGAGCTGGGTGCTTGGGAATTTCTTTGGAGCCAGCGGAGCGCGGTGGGAGCTTGCTGGGGTTGTGCACAGACAGGCGACGGCGGAGCAATGGGGGGAAGAGATCTGGAAAGCACCGCAGCCAGCTGGCTTCTGAGGCAGCAGCAACTGGACGCCTCAGGCTGCACTTAACCCTTTCCATCTGCACCAGCATGGCCAGGCAGGGCGCAGAGCTGACTTTCACGGCGGAGGGAAGCTCAGTGGCCAGTGGGAACGCTCCCCACCTGTCCTGAAGGCTGCAGATGCTGTTTGCCTCCGCACCTCCTCCTGTAGCATCCTCCCTGGGGTCAGTACGTGAGCAGCGGGTGAGCTGGATCTGCAGGGCGATGATCACAAAGTCCAGCTGCAGGCCGGTCGGTGGAGGCACATCCCACGCTGGGACCAACGTTGTCCAGCAGCTCCTTTGGAGACCTGGATGGTGGGACAGAGCGTGTCCTCGGGCAGCTTGCAGGTGACACCGAGCTGGGACGAGCGCCCCACGGCGTGGGCTGGAGATGGGGTCTGAGGGGCCTCATGGGGCTCAACAAGGAGAAATGCAATGCGCTGCGCCAGGGGATGGATGGCCCCCCAGCAGGATGCACTGGGGGCACCCCCTGGAGGGTTCCTTTCCCTTTCGTGCAGCGCTGGAACCAGACCCCACGCCAACAGGTGACCTGGCTGGTGGGGCAGCTGGCCTTGTAGCTGACAGCAGCCTCTAGCAGGACCCCAGCCATCCCGGAGCCTGAAGCAGGCTCTGACTGAGTCGAATGGAGTGAGCCAGGAGCACCAAGCTCGTGGCAACAGGGGGTGCCAGGGCTCGGGGGCAGCTGGGCACGAGGGTGGGACTGGTGTGGGGCCGGTCATGGAGGGAGGTGCAGAGGATGCTACTGGGAGCAGGAGAGACAGAGCAGGACCCTAGCAACCCAACACAAGGAGCATGTGCCCACGCCCAGCGAGTTGCCCACGCGCTGACAGCTCACAAGCAAGGCGTATTAAAATAAAGTTTATTGCTGTCCTTAGTTACAAAAAAATCAAAAAACATAAAACCACCAAACGACCCAAAACTCATCAATAAAAAAAAAAGAACAGTCCCCAAACCCGGTGCTATCAGAAGCAGGCTTGCAAGGACACAGCTTTTAGTGCAAAGAGGGAGGTGGCAGTGAGAGCTGGCGGGTGGCTCTGCCAGCGAGGGTCTGCAGAGGACCCTCACGCTCACTGTACAGTATTTGTTGCTGGCCATGGGGGCTGGAGGGGGATGGCTGTGTTGGCAGGAGCCCCAGGAGGAGCTGGAGGTGTTGGGGGGGAGGATGGGAGGTCGGGGGTTTGATTTCTCTGGCACTGGAATGGGAGGAACAGCTCTAACCAGGGAGCACGGGCAGCACCAAAGCTGCTCGGGTATCTCCTGAGGACATGGCAGCTTCTGCCTGGGGCTGCATTGCAGAAAGGAGAAGGATGCTCTGCCCCGTGCCTCCCTCCAGGTCAGGTGGGGAGGGGCTGATGTGGAGCAGGGAGGTGGCTTTGGGGCTGCATCTCCTATGGGGACCACCAAGGTCTCAGAGCCAGGTGGGACCTCTCAGCCAGCGCCATGTGCTGAGGGCTGGGCGCGACACAAGGTCCCTGTACCCTGGAGCTGCAGATCTATTAGGGGACCCCACAGAGCCCTCCTTCCCAGCCACCAGCAGGTCCCCGGTGCTGTCCCCAGCATCTCCCCGCCCCGATGTCCAAGTGAGGAGATGGATGCACGTCGTCAATTATTGCCACAGATAAATCATAGGGGAAGAGCTTACTGGGGCCTGGATGCCTCGGGGAAGAGACAGCCCAAGCGTGGGTGGTGGTGGGACCCTGTAGGGACGTGCCATCTCTTCCAGCGCTGGTGGGACACATCGGGAGGTCTCAGCTCTTCCACTATAGGCTGGTGCTTGGCTTTTCCCATCGTGTGCCATGCGATCGGTTGTAGGGGTGGGGACACAGTTGCCCCCAGAGCCACACGGTGACCAGTCCGTAGGTGCGGTCCGCGCTGGTGGCACGTGGGGGCTGCAAAGCAAGGCGCTCTTTCCAAAAACTGGGGTGCGGGGATGCCGTAACCCCCCCCCCCCAGCCCCTCTCTTGGCCAGGGTTTGGTGGGAGGTGAGGGACCGACGGCCCGCAGGGGGCTAGGTCATCTTCCTGGCCACGCTGGCGTAGGTGTGCACGATCTCCTCGTCCGCGGGACACGTGTGGCTGAACTCATCGCAGGCGTAGGCGTTGTTGAGGTAGCGCCAGACACCCGTCATGTCGGCCGGGATCTCGAAGTCCCGGTACTTTTTGGCCGCAATCTGGAAGGAAGAACCAAGCTGAGGCAACGCCAGTGCCACCCCGTGCGGTGAGGACCCCGGCTTTGGCTCTGGGAACCCTCACCTTGATGATGTGCAGCTTGGGGAGCAGGTTGCAGTCAGCCAGCGTCAGGTGGTCCCCATCCAGGAATTTCCTCTTGGAGACGGTGATGTCCTCCACGCTGTCCTGGTCGATCTCCTCGGGCAGCGGGGTGGTGAGGTACTGATCCAGCCGCTGAAATTCCCGCAGCAGAGCCTTCTCCAGGTCTGGGTGGGCAGGGAAGAGCACGGCATCATCCAGGGCCCCCAGTCCCCACCTGGCTCAGTCCCTGAGCCTCTACCGGGCTGTGTCTAAGGGAGCGAAGCCCTAGCTATGCCCCCAGCCCCTGTTCCTTACTGCTATTTGCTTCCTTGCGCGAGTTCTTGATGTACGCCGAGAACTTGGCGAAGATGTCGCTGCCCACATCGAAGGACTCCTTGTATTTGGGGCTCAGATGCGGGTACCTGGAAGGAGATGCCGGCGTCAGCACGGTCCCCAGCTGGGGACATCCCATGGATCGTGGTACCCACAGGTGGCACTGGTGGGGGCTGAGCAGCCGCAAGGCCTTAAATAACAGCAGCTCCTGCATTAGCACAGCTGTTTGCAATAGGGCAGAAACTGCGGGGCTTGGGGACACTCCCCAGGGTGCTGCACAGGGGCTGCCACGTGTGAGGAGGATGACGATGAATGCGCTCAGCGCTTCCTCTTTTGTGTCGGGCGTTTGCTTTGGCAATGAGCAGGCAGAGGTGGGGGCACCTCCCGTCCCCACCCCGACAGCACTTGCCATCGCCAGCTGCGAAACCAGCAGCTCCCAGGGAAACCTCACCCCACCTCTGCTGCTCTTCCTCCCGTTGTTCCCTGTCCCATGGTGTCCCCCACCCCGGATGCTCTCCTGCCTCAGTTTCCCCAGCCAGCCAGCCCTGCGCAATGCGGGTTTGCAATTACGTGGGTGGGCACAGGGTCTGCTCCAGGAACTCCTCGATCTTGATGAAGTCAGTTTTCAGCTCCCGGTTGAACAGCAGGAAGGGCGGGTTGGTGCCTGGCGCTAAATCTTTCAGCTCTTCGGGTTTCCTGGAGCAGAGAAAGGAAGGAGAAAAAGCTGGGGTGAGCGCACCGGGAGCGCCCTGCTTGTATGCTGGGCTGGGTTCGGGTTCTGGGAGGTGCCCCCCAACTTTCTGGTGTCTCAAACCCATGTGTAAGTGATGCACGTGGCTGGAGGACAGGGCCCAAGCACACCGGGATGGTGGCACCTCACCTGGTCATGTCCACCGTGGTGACGTTGAACTTCACCCCTTTGAGCCACAGCACCATGAAGAGGCGCTGGCAGAAGGGGCAGTTCCCGATGTTCTCTCCATCCAGCCCAGCCTGCGGGGAGAGCGGAGAGGTCAAACCCTGCCCCGAGATGAAGCCGGGAGGAGAGGAGGAGGAGGTGGAGGAGGATGGACAGCGCATGGGAGAGGAAGGGAGGGTCAGCTTGGCTGGGACACCAGGCTAAGAGGGGAAATGTGCTCATGTTTGCCAGGAAAAGCACAGCTTGTTTTTGTCTGCTGCACCGCGCAGCCTTAAGGCAGCCAAGCGAGAGGCGTGAGCATCACCCGCCCCCAGGGAGGAGAAGGGGTTGGGGAGCACAGCCACCACCACCACCTGGAGGAGTGTTTGGGTTAACATCGGGTTGCAGGTGTCCTGAGAGGGGCTGGCAGGGGAGGAAACAGCCTCAAATCTGCCCCACTCTTATGCTATCAAGCACCTCCGCTCCCTTTCCCCTCTCCACCATCCCTAGCAAGCCAACACCAATGTCATCCCTTGGAGCACCTCCAGCACCGGCAGCTCGGTGTGGCTGTCCTGAAAGGAAAATCAGGACAGCCTCTGCAGGAAACAGAAAATAAACCTCAGCCAAGCCCATCTGAGGATGCTCGGAGCCAAATGTTATCAGGAGGAAGCTCCACCAGCACTCATGGCACCAAGCAGCAGGGAGGGGAAGTCATGGCTCTTTGCTTCCCCCTCCAGCAGGAGCCTCTTCCTCTGCTCAGCGAGGGCTCCTGCACCCCCCCCCCCCTCCCCAATGACTGTGCACCCTGTTTTCCCCTCCAGAGGATGCAGAAACCCCTTCAGATGATGAAAGAACCCATCCAGATGGTGGAGAAACCCTTCCAGGTGATAGGGAAACCCATCCAGATGATGGAGGAAGCCGCCGAGACTATAAAGAAATCCTCCCAAATGATGAAGAAAACCCTCCAGATGATGGAAGAGTTCTTCTCAATGATGGAGAATCCCTGAAGATAATGGAGAACCCCTCCAGACCATGGTGAAGCCCTGAAGATGATGGAGAACCCAACCAGATGATGGAAGAACCCCTCTAGATGACGGAGAACCCTTCCTGATGATAAAGAACCCATCCAGATGCTGGAGAATCCCTGCAGATGATGGAGAAGCCCCGCTGCCAATGAATGAAGGCAGCCTGGGAGGTGCAGGCTTTCAGCCCCCACCCGAGGCCCCATGCCTGCACGAGGCATCAAAACCCCAAAGTTGCTCACAAGTTCCGGTGGTTTCGCGCGGGGCGAAGCAGCACAAGGAGGAGGGAGCACCCTGCGAGCTGCATTGTCCCAGCATCCCCCGGACCTGCCCTAAATTTCTCCCTAAAAGAACTGGGGGAGGGGGGGGCACCTCGGGGTGGGCTGCGCAATGACACCGGGCACAGGGCACGTGGAGGATGATGCGCACGTCAGTTTGCTAACGGACGAGCAAGGGGGGGTTTTGGGTGCTAAATTAAGATTTAGGGGAAGTCCTGAGCCGCCACTTTGTTTTCTGTTTCCCTTCCCTCCAAAACCCCCCTCAACGCGCTGCCGCCATCACAGCAGCCGAGCACAAATCTTCCTCTGCCCCCAGCCAGCCCGGGGCAAAAAGCAGGGCAGGAGAGGGAATGGGAGACCCGAATCCTTTTCCCCTATTGGATGCATTGCTCAGGGCTCAGCCTGGGCTCGGTGCCTGGGGAGCATTGCTCTGGGGAGAGGGGATGGGGTGAAGCCCGGGGTAACGCTTCCCAGCGCCAATATCCAAGGAAAAGAGCAGAGACCACGCGTGCAGCAGCAGATGTTTGTTTGGGACGGGAGTGTCGGAATGTTCCCGAGGAAACACTTGAAAAATTGCTCAATAGGAGGAAAGGAAAAGAAAAGGAAAGGGGAGGAAAGGAAAAGAAAAGGAAAGGAAAGGAAAGAGAAGGAAAAAAACCAGCACATTCTCTAGTGAATAATCCTCAGGGCTGACCGAAGAAGCTGCCCCATCCCGCCCATGCTCCATTTCCCAGCCCCACTGGGTTGCGTTTCCACCCTCCCGTTGCTCTCGCAGCCGGGTTTGTCTTTGCACTTCTGGAGCTGCTCACCCCAGTGCTTCGCTGCAGCTGCCGTTTCCAGGGGGTGCTCGACCACCTCTGGAGCGGAGCATCCTCTGGGGCTCCCCACGCCACCCAGCTGGCCGCCAAACCGCAGAGAACGCCCCAAATCCCCACCGCCCGCCTGCAACACCAGCCAGCAGACCTGGCCGAGCCCACCTTGACAAAGAGCTCGATCTCGGGCTCCTTCACCGGCCGGCTCTCCATCGCAGGGAATGCAGTGGGGGGAGCTGCTCACTGCTGCGCTGAGTTTCGCCCGTGCTCTGTGGCGCGCGGCTGCAGCACCTCAGGGTGGGCTGGGACCGGGGCTCGCCCTTTCCTTCCCTTTTGAGGCGGGGAGGAGCGATGGGGTGCAAGGAGGGGGAAGCTGCGGGGCCTCCCAGCTGTGACTCAGCACGCATCTATCAGGGAGGCACTGACGGGTCCCCGGCCCAGCTATCGCGCCCTCCCAGGCGTCTCAATCACCTCTCCAATGGGAATGGGGTTGGTTTTTGTTTTTTTTTTTTTTGCACAGGAAGCGTCTTCACCATCCTCCAGCCCGCTTCTTCCCCCCTGCCTGAGCTTCTTGTTGCTGTCCCACTGGATCCCGTGGATACGGAACGTGAGCACGATGCCGCGATGCCCCCCCGCTGCTGCAAGGGGACATGGGGCTGAGGATCTGGGGAAGCGTGGAGGGCAGGCCTGGCTGCTTGCCACCACCTCCTCGCAGAGAGTCTTACACAGGAAGGCGTTGCGAAACACCCACAGCCCCATTCCCGGAATTTGGGCTGTTTCATGGGAAAGATTCCCCCCTGCTTTCCTTCCCAGGATGCCTTCGGGTGGGGCTGGCTGCTGGGGTGAACCCAGCAACGTGCTATGGTGCCGTGCAGTCAGGCCCCAGCTTTGCACAAAACAGGGGGTTTTGTCACACCCCGCTTGCCCCGGTCACCCCAGCTCCAGTTTGGATAAGCTCAGAACTTTCTGCAAACAATCTGTGAATGAAGAGAGCTTCCTGCTGCTGCTAAGCACAGAGCAGCCCTTCCCTTCCTCCCCAGTGCTCAATGACCGGACATGTGCTGAGACGCAGACCGCAGCATGTGTGTATCCGCCCGGCCACATGAGAGAAAGCGGGGTGCAGGCTGGGGACCCCACTGCCCCTCCTCCATCTGCTGCACGGCCCTCAAAAACACATCCCCTCCTCCCAGGGGCCCTTGTCCCCGTGCCGTCCCAGCTGCCCAAAGCAGCCCCAGTTGCTCCGCAGGGCACAGAAGGAGCCATTGTCACCGCCGTGCCAGCCCCCGCCCTGGCGCCAGCTGCTGCGGGGACTGGGCAGCGGCAGAGCGCGGTGCTGGCACCATGGTGGCCACGCTGGTGGTGGCTTTGCTGCTCCTCTGCTTGGCCACAGGGACAGAGGCCAGCCCAGAGCTCGGCGGTGAGTGGGGCACAGGGGGGGCTGTGAGGGGTGGGGTGTAAGCAAGGCTTGGCTGGGTGGCTTGCGGGGTTTTGGGGATCCCACAGGAGATGCACTGGCTCTACATCCCTCAGCAACCTGCATCCCTCAGCAACCTGCATCCCTCAGCATCCTTCATCCCTCAGCATCCTGCATCCAGCACCCTGCATCCCCCAGTGCCCTGAATCCTGCCTGGCAAGAAGGCTCATTGCCCTCTCCCCACCCTCAATCCTCCAAACAACAGAGGGAAAGCACCAAGATAAGTGCTTTGGGACACAAACTACGCAGGATTAAAAAAGAGAAATACCCCATGATGGGAATTCAGGGTGAGAAGGACCTGTGCCTGCCCAAAAGGGTGTGGGCTGGGAATAGCTCATCCATTGGGTTCTTCCCATTTCTGGTGATCATCTCTTGGGGATCCTTTCTTGGGGATCTTTTCTTAGTGACTGACCATCTCTTGGTGACCATCTCTTGGTGGCCACCTCCGGCCATCATCTCTGGTCCCCCCCGGCTCATCCTCATGTCCCCACGCAGGGTACCTGCGCAAGGTGCTGCGGAACCACACGGTGCACACGTGTGACGGGGAGCAGCTCCTCATCCTGTGCCCTCGTAAGACCACCATCAGCATCCTGGGCGCCTTCTACGGGCGCCGCGTGCCCAGCCCCAACCTGTGCCCCAGCCCGGGCAACGTGTCCCAGGAGAGCACCGAGTGCATGTCTCCCACAGCCCACCTGGTAAGGGCAGCGTCTCGGGACGTTTGGGGTCGCAGAACATGCTCGGGGCCATGCTCGTGGGACATTTCTAGGAGAGCGGGGTGTGTGGGATCTCCTGTGCTGAGTCCCAGCAAGAGCAGCCGGGGAGGTGGCACTGCTACAGCCCAGCCAGCGCCAAAATCAGCCCCCCCTAATATCCCCGCAACGGGGACTGTACCAGAGCAAGGTGTGGCGTGAAGCCTCGTCCCCATCTTGTGGCCGTGAGTGTGCATTGCACGGGGCCGTCCTGGGAGGTGGCTGGGACTGCGAGGGCGTTGCGTGGAGCTGCACGACTGCGCACGCCTGCAGGGGTGTTGCACAGAGCCCCGTGAGCGTATCTCCACTGGCTGAAGTGCTGCATGGAGCTGTGCAAATGTGCACACCTACCTGCAAAGGTGTTGCATGGAGCTGTGTGGTTATGTGCGCTTGCACAAGCATTGCATGGAGCTACGTCAGTGTGCATGCATGCATATTATGTGGAGCCATGCGAATGTGCACGCCTGCACAGGCATTGCATGGATCTTTCTGAATGCGTATGCTTACGTGGGTGATGCATGGAGCCACGTGAGTGTGTCTGCATGCATGGATCTTGCAGGAAGCTGTATGAATGTGCATGCCTGCATGTTTGCAGCATACACATTGCAGGGAGCTGTGACAGTGAGCACACATCTTGTGCTGCAGCCAGGTACCATGCACAGTCTGCATGGGCACAGGGCAGCACCTGATTTGGGAAACGGCCACCAAAGTTGCCCACAAGATCAGGTGGCCACGGTGGGGGTGTCAGCAGCCATGGGACAGAGGTGATAGCATAGAGGTGACAGCAGCCCGGGGTCCTGCCACCAGCCTCACGCCCACCCCACTCTGCTCTGCAGAAGCTGCTGGCTGAGTGTCAGGACCAGCAGTGGTGCCAGTTCTCAGTGCACAGCCAAGTGTTTGGGCCGGACCCGTGCCCCGGGACACACAAGTACCTCATCGCATCCTACAAGTGCCGGCCAGGTGGGTAGCACCCATGGGCACCCGGGGCTGGGGAAGAGGAGAGGGTTTGGGGTGTCACACTGGGTCGGTCACTCTACGGTGTCACCCTCCC
>NC_034416.1:1853195-1869023 GCF_002078875.1 Numida meleagris
TCCCCTCTGCCGCTTCTCATTGGCCGGCCGTGCCGAATTTTAAACTCTTCTCCCCACCCCCTAGCAACCGCATCCGTCCCGGCTCTCCCATTGGCTCTCGTGCCGTGCGGCCCGCTCGCTGATTGGCCGCGCGGCTCGACCAGTGCCGGCAGCCGCCGCCGCGCTGCTACTTTCAAAAGAGCCGGGGCCGGCGGCGGCTGCGTGCAGGTGAGCGGCGCTGGGGCACCCTGGCCCGGATTTTCCCTATGTAACCCCCCCGGTTTTATTCCTCCTTGCGTGTGGGGCTCCCTGCTGTGTCACCGGGTGCTGAGCGAGGCCCTGACCCTGTAGGCCTTGTGGAGGGAGGGATGGGGAGGTCTCACCGTACCCCCTCATCCTTTTGCTTCCCCCCCCCCCAACCCCGGTGCTCCCCTATCTCCGGGACTATCTATAGGGCTGGGGGGGGAGGGGAGCACCTCTGAGCCTCTGAACAGCGTTATTGGTTGCTTTGGGCCCTGCACCCCTTTCCCTGCGGGTGTGCAGTGGGATTTGCCCCCCCCCCCCCCATAACCGTGCCCACCCCCGCTTTGCTCGCAGAGGCCGAGGAGGAGGATGCCGGTGGCACGCAGCACCAAGGCACAGAGCATCAAGCAGCCCCGAGCCGGCAAGGCGCCCTCTGTTACCGAGAATGTCCCCCCTGAGAAGGTATGGCCGTGGGCTACGGGGGGGAGGGGGGGGGTTCCCGGTGGGGTACCCCCAGCCCCACATTGCCGGCTCTGTTGCAGGAGGAGGGCTGCCAGGCCAAGCGCTCCCCGTCCTCGCCCCAGGGAGGGCCCAAGAAGCGGTCAGCGTTTGGGGACATCACCAATGTGAGTGCCGTGCCGTGCTCCCAGCCCTCCCCCCTCCCCCTTCCACGAGCACTGATGAGCCGAGCCTCAGCTCTTTGCTACGTTTTTCCTTCTCTTTTTCCCCCCCCTCCAAAAACAGGCTCACAAGAACCAGGCGGTGACAGGGAAGAAGGAGGGGGTGAAAGCTCCCACCCGCAAAGCAACGAGGCCCCCCCCCGCCCTGGTAGTGGCCAAGAACAATGAGATCAACCTGAAAAAGTGAGTACCCAGGTGAGATGGGAACAGAGCGTGGGGGTCAGGAGCCGTTCACAGCCCTCCCTGCGGTGCTGGGGCTTCCCTGGGGTGCTGGAGTGCATGAGCAGGATGGGGGTGGGCAGGAGATAGATGGGGCTTTTTGGAGACGCGGGAGATGCGTCCCCCTGCTGATGTCCTTGTCCTGTCTAGGTCATTGAGGAAAACTCCCCCGACAGATGTTCCTGTGGAGCCTGAGAAAGATTCTGTGTCTGAGGAGCCTGTGCAGGTATGAAGCTGTCCCAGGCAATGGACCCCAGGGTGCAGCCTTGTCCCCAGCCCCATTCTAGGGGCAATGGGACATCTCTGGAGCTGCTCATTGTGGTGGGATGGGAGCTGGAGGTTAAACCTGCTCCTCTGAGCATCTCCAATGGCAAAGGGTGGAGTGAGAGCTGTGGGGCAGCTTGGAGAGAGCGGGTGCTGCCCCGTAGAGCTCTGCAAGCTTTCCTCAGGCCTGTCCTCACTGCTGCCTTCTCCACACAGCAGGTCCCAGTGGTGGAGGACATAGACAAGGAGCAGCTGGGAGACCCCTATGCCAGTGCCGAGTATGCCAAGGAGATCTTCGACTACATGCGGGAGAGGGAGGTGGGTGATGTCTGCTTGGGGAGTCCTGTGTGGAGCAGGAGGGGCTCATTTTGGGATGGGAGTCCCTGACTTCTGCTGCCTTGACAGGAGAAGTTCCTGCTTCCTGACTACATGGAGAAGCAGCCAGACATCAGTAGGGACATGCGTGCCATCCTTGTGGACTGGATGGTGGAGGTGCAGGTAGGCAGGCATGGGGAGGGGGCTTGGACTTGCCCCATGCTTTATATGGGGTGGGAGTCACTCTGGACCTATGAGCATCCCCAGTGCAGAGCTCATCGTCGTCCCTCTCCCCATGCTGTTGATGAGCCCGTGAATGCCCCAGGAATTCAGGCTTTTGCCCAACACCTCCTATCCTTGCAGGAAAACTTTGAGCTGAACCACGAGACGCTGTACCTGGCAGTGAAGCTGGTGGACCACTACCTGGTGGAGGTGGTGAGCATGAGGGACAAGCTGCAGCTCATCGGCTCCACTGCTGTCCTCATCGCCTCCAAATTCGAGGTGACTCTTGGTGTGGGTTTTAGAGAATGCTGATACTCCAAAGTTCTGGGGTGGCACACCCATCCTTGTGCTGCCCCTTTCTGTGCCAGGGGTCATGCCTACTGGAGACCTGGCACTTCTCTGCTGTGTGGGGACTGCCAGGACACCGGGGTGTCGCGAGATGACGGTCCTGGCAGGACATGTGCCCTTAGAGGGCCTGAAAATTGCGTAGGCTCCCCCCAGCTGTTGCCAGGATGAGTGCTGAGCAGTTCCTCTCCCCGCAGGAGCGCTGCCCTCCATGCGTGGATGACTTCCTGTACATCTGCGACGATGCCTACAAGCGGGAAGAGCTCATTGCCATGGAGACGAGCATCCTCCGCACCCTCAACTTCGACATCAACATCCCCATCCCCTACCGCTTCCTGCGGCGCTTTGCCAAGGTGGGTGTCGTGCCACCTCCCCTGGCCTGACACAAAGTGGGGAAGGGGTGAGGGCGGTGACCTAAGGGTTTGGGGTCTGCATCCAGTGCCCTAAAAAAAAAGGAGGGTGCTGGTGTGGCGTTGCTGAAATCTGAGCCTTCTGCCCACAGTGTGCCCGTGCCTCGATGGAGACGCTGACTCTGGCCCGCTTCCTCTGCGAGATGACCCTGCAGGAGTACGACTACGCACGGGAGCGTCCCTCCAAGCTGGCCGCCAGCAGCCTGCTGCTAGCACTCACCATGAAGAACCTGGGTGGCTGGGTGAGCGTGGGAACACGGGGGAGGGATGGAGGGACCATGGCGGCATCGCAGGGATGACCCTGGCTCACACCTCGTCGCTTTGCAGACCCCCACGCTGGAGTATTACAGCGGGTACTGCGCGCAGGATCTGCATCCCTTGGTGAAAAGGCTGAACTTTCTGCTCACCTACCAGCCCTGCGACAAGCTGAAGGCTGTGCGCACCAAATACTCGCACAGGTGAGCATCCCACCAGCCCTCGAGTGCTTTTGGGAGCTGGTGGGGGGGGGGGGCCAGGGCTGGTGCTGAGCTCTGTATCCCCACACACCTCCTTGCAGGGTCTTCTTTGAGGTTGCCAAAACGACCCCCATGGACATGATGAAGCTGGAGGAGAAGTTGAAAAGCTAGCCCTGCCTCTGTACATAGCCTGTAAATAGCTGGGTGCCCGCCTGGGTGGGAGCACTGTGTACATAAAGAGGGGTGGGGGTGGGGAAAAAAAAAAACAACACTGTTTTTACTGAATGGGAGAGAGGGTGGGGGGAAAAAAAGTGATGTAGAGCTGTCAATAAAATATTGTGTATATCTTAATGTGGTTGCATGCCCTTTCTGTCCCCAAGCAGTGACTTGACACCAGCAGCAGCAATAAATATCTTTTCTCCAAATATTTACACAGCTTAAATACCGACGTAGGGAAAGGGGGAGATCTTTTTGCTTTGGCCCCATACTGCAGCCCAGCTCCCTGGCTCCTGTAGTGACCCTGCACCGTTGGTGCCTCCAGCCCCTGAGGCTCAGAGAGAAGCAGCAGCTCCAGGGATGCTGGGGGACAAACAGACAAAGCAAGGCAAGCGGGGGTGGGGGGGGAGGGCTCCACACACACGCACACAGGGGGCAGCAGGGACCCAGGCCCCCCCCAGCTCCTGGCAGCCTAGGGTGGGTTGCTGAGCTCCTTAATGGCTTGCAAGATTCTCTTCATGTGGCCAACTTTGGTGATGCCCAGGTCCTGCGGGGGGGGGAGAGAGCAGCTGCAAAGCCTTGCTCCCCTGGGTGGAGCACAGGCATGATGCTGGTGAACCAGGGGTTGGGGCCAGCTCCCTCCCCACCATTGTGTCCCAACTGATAAGGGACAACAAGGTTGAAGGAGGGAGGGGGACACGGTGCTCTCTTGTGCTGGGGTCTAGGAGGTGGAAGCAAGGGCAGTGGTACCTTCAGGTCTCTCCTCTCCAGCAGGATCAGCTCTGAGCCCTGGATGTCGTGCCGGATAAAGATTTCTCTGTACTCCCCTAACCCAAGTGTTTCCAGCCAGGCAGCCACCTCCTCAGCACCCCACTTGTCCGCTAGAAGGGAGAAAAACCCCAGAAGTGGAGCAGGACACAAGGAGGGTAGATGCTGTCCCGTGTTTCCCCCCCACCTCTGTATGGGGCTCCTTCACTTCTGTATAGAATATCCAACCCTCTCCCTTTGCTCAGTCAGCCTCTCACAGGGCTGAGCTCTATTGCAGCCCCTTCTCCCCTCATCCCATTGTATGTCCTCCATCCCATTATATGTGCAGCTCCTTTACCTGGGAGCGCACTGTTGCTCTTTTGCTTCTGTGCCTTGTCCTTCCTGGGCTTGGGGATGTTGAGGCGAAGCTTGAAGCTGCCTTTATTGGCACTGCTGGTGCTCTCCTGCAAGAAACAGGGTTGAGCCCACCCCTACACCCCCCCACATCACCCCCCACACCCCACCCCTATGCACCCACCTCCTCGCTGGGGTGGGCGATGGGTCCCAACCAGTGGATGTCCAGCAGCCGCTGCAGCTCCTGGCCCAGCGCACTCAGGGGGCCCTGCAGCACTTCCTCCTCCTGGGGTGAGTCCAGCTGCGGGGGACAGGGACCGTCCCCAGCCCCACTGCCACCTGCTGGTGGGGGGGACAACTGGGCTGGGGGGCTCGGAGGGGTCCCGGGCCCCACACTCACCGCCTTCCCCTCCAGGAACGCTCTGGTCTCGGTATAGAGCGCTTTGATGCTCAGCACCACCTCCACGGCTGCGTTCCTGCTGAGAAACTGTGGGGGCACGGGGAGTGAGCACGGAGCTGGGGGTCTGCTAGGGTGGGGGTCCGGCCCCCCCGACCCCGCTCACCTCAGAGGTGCCGGTGCCTTTGTTGCAGAGCGCGTCGCTCAGCGCCGAGGTGCTGGTGTTGACGGCGTGCGCCAGCTCCTGCTCCACGCCTTTGTGCGCCTTGGCTGCCTCGCGGATCCTGCAGCAGGGATGGGATGGGATGGAGCTGGCGTGTCCCTGTGCCCCCCCCGACCCCGCAGCCCCTCGCCCCCGTCCTGACCTGGCGATGAGGGTCTCGGCCACGCGTGACAGCTGCTGCAGCAGGCTGCTCTCCTCCTCGGTCAGGTACTCCATGGACTGCTGCGAGCTGAGCCGCGGCCGCGCGGCAGTACGGTAGCTCTCCCCCTTCTGTTTGTCCTCCCACGACTTCAGGGTGCTTTCAAACGCCTGCGGGGGGCACGGAGGTCCCCCCCTGCTCACCCCACTGCCCCCCAACCCCGTCCATCCCACGGGGCTCACCCGGTCCCTGGTCAGCATCTGCGCCCGGTTCTTGTGCTGGATCCGGATGACGCCGGGCGGTTGGATCCACGCTTCCCCATCCACCTGCACCGGAACGCCCTCGTCCCCGCGGATGGTGATCTTCACCACGCGGCACTGCGGGGCGGGCAGGGCTGGCACCGGGGCCGGCAGCGGGTGGCACCCCGGGGAGCTCCCCCCGGCCCTACCTGGGCGATGCGGTGGTGCTGCAGGTTGATGACCCGCGACACGGCCATCTGGATGCTGCCGAACACAGCCACCACCTCCAGCTTCTTGTCGTCAAAGGACGGCGCGCCGAAGTTCTGCGTGGGAACGGCCCCACCGTGCCGGGCTCAGTGCCCCCCACCCACCACCCAGTGATAGACAGGGCTTCTGCCCAACACACCCCTCCCCCCCCCCCAGCTCGCACTCACGTTGTCCTCCTTGGTGCCGCCCCAAAAATTGATGCCCCCGGCGTAGCTGGGGATGTTGAGCACGGCGATGCCCTGCAGGCTGGGCAGCGAGATGGGTACCCCGTCGCACTGCAAGAGAAGGCTGAGCCTGGGGGCCACCCCGCTGCCCCCCACCCCGCTGCCCCCCACCCCAGCCCTGCTCCCAGCCCTGACCCCGTACCTCCAGCTGCACCCGCTGCTCCAGGTTCTTGTAGGTGCGCTGCAGCAGCTCCTTGGTGCCCAGCACCCCATACCACATCATGTTCTTGGTGCGGCTGCTGCAGGTTGAAGTGGGGGAGGTGAATGGCCACCAGCCCCACAGCATCCCAGTGTTCCTACTCATCATTCCAGCAGTCCCTCCCAGTATCCCTGCGGTCCTTCCCATCATCCCGCTATCCTGGCATCCCAATACTCTCTTCCAGCATCCTTGCATCCCACCCGTCCATTCCAGCAACCCAATGGTCCCTCCTAGCACCCCAGTGGTCCCTTTCAGCATCCCTTTGGTCCATCCTGGCACCCCAGTGGTCTTTCCTGGCATCCCTGTACTCCCTTCCAGCATCCTGGTGGTCCTTCCCAGCATCCCAGTGGCCCCTCCCAGTATCCCTGCATCCTGGCATCCCAGTAGTCCTTTCCAGCATCCCAGTGGTCCATCCCAGCAATCCCTCCCAGCATGGGCACCATGGAGCTGGGCTGAGGGGGACCCAAGCATCCCACGTTTTTCCCAGGGGGGGTCTCAGCCAACCTGCACTTCTTGGGGTGCTCGTCCCGCTTGTTGTTGAACTCCAGCGAGATCTTGGCATCCAGGCCGATGCCGAAGTAATTGTTCATGACACATTTCTCCGAGAAGTGCCTGAAAGCAGCGGGGCTGGCACCGGGATAGGAGGTGAAAAACCCAACAGAGCCCTGGGGCCACCCCAAACTCACAGCACACCGGGGTCCTCGGGGAACTGCAAGCTGCCAAAGGTGTCCGGCCGCTCCAGGAGGATGGACGAGGTGGCCGAGGTCACCGTCTCCCGCCGAGAGCCTGCGGGGTGGGTTGGAGGCGGCTGCTGAGTGAGCCCACCCCACTGCCCTCCTCGAAGCCCACCCTAAAAGATGCTGTGTCCCGCCTTACAGAGCCGCTCCTCCTCCTTGTTGAGCTCCTCCGAGCTGTCCTTCTTGCTGGGGACCGCGGTGGCCTGGTATGCTTGGGTCTGTTTGTTCTGCTCATCCACAGCTGGGGGGCAAACACAGCATGGCAGTGGGGCCAGGGCACCCCCCCTGCACCCCAACAGCCGTGCCCAGCCTCGGGGCTCTGCACCAGCCTGCCCCAGCCATTGGATCATGTTGGAGATGGGGTGATGCTCCTTTGGGATTGCACAGGGATGAACATTCAGAAGGGAAACTGAAGCACGGCCCCTCCCCGTGCTGCCCCCTCACCTCTCTCGGCCTGCTCGATGATCTGCCGCAGGGCTTTCTTCAGGCTGTTGGCCCGCAGCATCAGCTGCTCCTTGGATTTGAAGATGCGGGGCACGGGGCTGGGGGCAAAGCCGCCTTTCTCCAGCTCCTTGGCATCGGTCGGGGTGCCCTGCGGGGTCCCCTCGGGGACCACGATGGCCTGAGCCTCCTCGGTCAGCTCCCGCACCAGCGAGTCCAGCTTCTCATTCAGCATGGCACACTGCGGGGCAGCCACGCGCTCAGCCCAGTGCCTGGCACCCCAAGGGATGGGCACCCCAAGGGGTGGGCACCCCAAATGCCTGCACATCCCATGCTACTCTGGGCACCCCAAGTGCCTCAATATCCTACACTTTCCTGGGTACCCCCAAGAGCTTCGGCACCCTCATGGCACACACACCCCCAGCAACCCCCCACCACCCCCAGGCCCTCACTTTGGCCCCCCAGACCCACCTTCCTGGCCATCAGCTCTGCCTCCTGCTTGTTCTCAGTTGCCCTCTTGTAGGCACGGCCAACTTCAGCCACAAAGTCATTGACAGTGCCACAGAGGAACCTGACGAGGGAAGCGGCGGGGAATGATGGGACCAGTGGTGTCCTGGGGGGACCCGTCCCCAACACCCCCGACTCCAGCACCCCCGTACTTGGCAGATGAAATCACCACTGAGTGCTTGTCCGACTCCAGGATCTTGGCCAGGTGGAAGGCGACAGAGTCGGCGTAGTGGGAGATGTGGGCCTGGGGAGAGGACAGCTGGATGGGTGTCCCGAGACAGGATGGGGACATGCCACCGCGTCCATCCCCTCGGTACAGGGAGGCACACCAGTTTGAGCCTGGCCATGCTCATCCCATTACATGTTGCCCCCCCCGCCCCGTAACATTCCCCGTCCAACCCCTACAACAGTTTCAGGGTGGCAGGGACCTGTCCCCAGAAGTGCCCACCTGGATGTTGGAGTCCCCGTCCTCCTCCTCCTTCAGGGCCGGTGGGGACTGCTTGGGGGCTTCGTAGGTCAGCACGCTCCACCTGCCAAGCAGAGAGCAAGGATGCCTGCACCCCCCCCGACCCCATCCATCACGCTCGGGTGCCCAGGTCCCCCCACAGCTCACCGGTCCAGCATCTTGGTGGTGGCCCTCTCCAGCTTCTCCAGGATCTGCAGCAGCTGCGTGTCATCATCGCAGAGGCTGCCCCAGCCCAGCACCCGTGCCAGGTCGTTACCGGTGCCCAGAGGCAGGACGCCCAGCTGGCACTGCGGGATGGGGACAGGGTTCAGCCCGGTGCCCACCCTGTGGGTACCCCACCCCTCAGGTGTTGCAGGGGACAACACCATGGGCACATCCCAGTTGTCCCCATGGGGCGAGGATGGGGAGGTGGCAGTCCCTCAGCCCCATTGTCCCCACGGGATGAAGATGGGAGGTGGCAGCTCGTCGTCCCCATCATTCCCGTTGTCCCCACAGTCCCCATTGTCCCCTGCCATCGCTCACTTGCTTGTGCAGCCCCAGCGCGTCGATCTCGGACAGCACCCAGCCCACGCTGCCATCGCCACCGCACACCAGGATGCGGAAAGTGGAGAATTTCTGGAAGAGGCGCAGCCTGGAAAAGGGGGCACAGGGGGCTGTGGGGTCCCACTGGGCTCCTGCAGGTGACACCCCCGTGCCAGCACTCACCCCAGGTGCGGGCCCCCGTTCATGAGGTCGAAGACCTGCGCAGGGTTGAGGAACTGCTTGAACTTGCGCAGGAACTTGACGCCCTGGTTGTCCCCACTCTTGGAGTTGACGAAGGCCAGGAGGGGGCTGGAGCAGGAGGAGGGACAGGTGGCCTTCCAGAACCCTGCGGGGACACACGGACATGAGCACTGTCCCCAGCCCTGAAGACATAGAAGGAGACATCTCCAGTGATCGGAAGACGCATCCTGACTGCATCCAGCCCTACAGGCAGGAGGGAGAGTAAGCAGGGGACTATGGGAATGGAGAGTGATTGGAAGAGGAGGAAGAGACAGGGGTGGGATGGGATGGAGATGGGGATGAGGATGGGACAGTGACAAGGATGGTGATGGGGACGGAATGGTGACAGGGACAGGGATGGGAATGGGGAAGGAGAAAGAGATGGGATGTGGATGGGATGGGATTGGATGGTATGGGATGGGGAAAGGCATGGAGATAGGGTTAGGGATGAAATGAAGATGGTATGGGATGGGATGGAGATGGGGAGGGAGATGGGATGGGGTGGAAGCAGGGTTGGGGATGGGAGTGGGGAAGGAGAAGAGGGTGAGATGTAGATGGGATGGGATGGGGTAGGATGGGATTGGAGGAGATGGGATCAAACAGGGTTACCCAAGGGTTAGGTATCCCAAGGGATGGGCAACCCAAAGGATGGGTACTCCAAGGGCTGGGCATGGAGATGAGGTTGGGGATGGAATGGAGGTGGTATGGGATAGAGACGAGGATGGGAATGAGAATGACAGGGAGATGGGGAAGGAGATGGGACGGGATGGGAATGAGGCCAGGGACAGGCGAGGCTGTGCCAGGGCAGCACATGGGCCAAGTTTGGTTGTTCCAAGTTGTTCCAGCGCTGCCCTTGCAGGCACAGTGAGTCACCGGGCTGGCTCCTGTCCCCAGGCTGCAACCACAGCGATGGGCACAGAGGGGTCCATCCCTCACTGCAGGGACTGACCCAGCAGAACCAGGTGGGAATCCCCACCCAAATTTAGTGGCATTTGGTGGCCCTGGGGAACAGCCACTGCCAGAAGCTGCCACGTTCCCCCCCCCCCCCAGCTCTGCAGATGACTCAGGGAGGCTGGCAGCCGGCAGCATGCTTTTAAAGAAATGAGATGGGAACGCGATGTGCCCACGGTAGGGAATCGATGGGGCTGGCCCGCAGCCGGCTCGGGGACACCTCGGCCACCCCATTCCCAATCCCTGGGTTGGACGGAGCAGCCACGGCTCCGAGGAGGGAGGAGAACCGCGTGACGGTTGCCCTGACAGCATCCCGATGAGTAATGAGCAGCAGATGAGCCACCGGCTGAGCGGAGCGGTGGAAATCATTAAAGAACACGAGAAGGAAAATCCGGAGGAGAGGAACAGATTTTGCTTGGCGGAGGCCAGCTGGACCCCTCCGGATAGGGAAGCAGATAGGGCGAGGGAAGCGGTGCGGGAACATCCCTGGGTGGCGTTCACTCTGGAACCTACTGATGCCGCAGCCACGGTGCGTCCCCTCCCGACTCACCGTCCGAGTCGATGCTGTTCAGGGCGGTGGGTGGGATGATGGACACTTTGTACTGCCCCAAGGGGCACCTCTTGCCGAACTGCTCCTTGCAGGCGCTGTGCACCTGGGGGCATTTGTGCGAGCTGTGGGACACCCGCAGCCTCACCGTCCCCGGGGGACGCAGGCAGGGGACACGGGGGGGGGACACACGTCCTTACAATGGCTTTGCACCAGAGGCACCGCCAGTCCTGCAGCCTCCGCACGCTGCCGCAGGTCCGGTCGCAGACGGCACAGCGCGCGCTGACGGGCAGGTTCCCCTCCAGCCACTGGTGGGGCATGGCCACCTGCGGGCAGGGACAACTGTCACCAACGGGCCACCACGCCGTGCACCCAGGAGCCACGGGTGAGGACAGGGGACGTCCCACTCGGCGTCACCCGCTGTCACCTCCCGCCCACACCCGCCCGGTGACGGTGGCCCCGCAGTGGGGCCGCTCACCCCGTCCTCATCCTCGATGATCTCGCTGCCGATGGACGCCAGCGTGGTCCACTTGCAGTTGTTGGTGGCTCTGACAGCGCAGCGCTTGTGCGCTTTGAACTTGCACACTTGTGGGGTTGGGGAAGAGCAGGTGAGGGGCGAGGACGGTCCCTGACCCCACCTTCCCCCCACCCCCATGGCCCAGGGGATCCCCGGTGCCCACCTTCGCAGGAGAGGCCATGGGAGGTGACCCCCGAGAGCGCCTCGCGGCACACGTTGCAGAACGTGGGTCTGGCGTGGGAGCAGGCGTACCAGTTGTGCATGCCCGAGAAGTGTTCCATGTTGAACTGCGTGGCCTGTGGGGCACAGCCCCGCTGCAGCCACGGCCCTGTGACCCCACGGGGCCACCCCGCATCCCAGTGGTCCTTCCCAGCATCCCGCTATCCTGGCATCCCAGAGGTCCCTTCCAGCATCCCAGCATCTCACAGTCCCTTCGGTCTATCCCAGCATCCCGATATTCCAACAGCCCCTTCTGGTATCCCACCATCCTGGCATCCCAGTGGCCCTTCCCGGCATCCTGCTATCCCTGTGCTCTTTTCTGGCATCCTGACCGTCCCTTCCCAGAGACCCTCCCCCTGACCCCACAGCTGTCCCACCTCGTGGATCTCCCACTTCTGCACTGACTTCAGGGCTCCGATCCAGTCCTCCATCTCCTTGCGGTTCTCAGCACACAGGATGAGCTTGCGGAACGGCGTGATCACCTGCGACGAGCCACAGTCCCACAGCCCATTGCAAGGCCACCCCACAGCGAGCCAAACCCCATGGCAGCCCATCCAAACCCCACAGCAACCCACTCAAACCCCACGGCAGCCCACCCAAATCCCACCACAGCCCACCCAAACCCCATGGCAGCCCACCCAGATCCCATCACAGCCCACCCAGATCCCACAGAAAGCCTCCGCCTCACTGTGAAGCTGTTGTTGATGTTCTTGGTGCTGGTCTCGGCCACGCTGGCGTCGGACAGGTCCACCTCATCAAAGATCAGGGACTGTGGGAACAAAGCGGGGCTCAGTGCTGCTGCAAACCCAAACCCAGCTCAGTGGGGGCTCGGGACCCCCCCCAGCCCACCTTAGCATCCTTGGCATAATACAGCGTCCGGCCTCGCAGCTTGAAGTATCTCCGCTTCCACCTCTGGAAGGAGCTCGTCTGCTTCAGCAGCAGCCCCTCCTTCACACTCTTCTGTGGGGACATGGGGACATCAGCTCCCAGGAGCCCCCAGCCAGGGTTACAGGACGGCAGCGATGACCATGGGGATGGGGGGACGCACGGTGATGATGGGGGGACATTGGGGGAATCCTGATAGTGATGGGTATGGGGGTGCAGGGGGCTTGAGGTGGTGATGGAGGGACATGGGGGGGGGTCATGGCAATGTGGGGAGAGGGACACAGGGGGCTCCTGCTGGTTTGGAGCAGGGGGACATGGGGGGCTTTATGATGGAAAGGAACGTTGGGGGGTGGGAAGTCGGAATGGTGAGGAATGGGGGGATGCAGGGAGAGGGTGGGGGGCTCCTGGGGGGAAGGAGTGGGGGGACACGGGGAGCTCCTGACAGTGAGGAGCAGGGGACGTGGGGACCTCCTGGTGGTGATGCTCAGGGGGATGCAGGGGGCTCCAGGTGGGAAGGTGCAGGGGGGCACGGGGTGATCCCGATGCCAGGAGCAGGGGCCGCGGTGCGGTGCAGGCGCAGCGGGGTCGGAGCCAGCACTGCAGCCCGGCTCAGCGTGGCCGGGGGCCAGGCGGGTGGCACGATCCTGCAGGGCGGGTGCCAGCACCGCAGCGGGAGCTGCTCCGGGCGATGCAGGGCTTGGGCAGGATGCGACCCGGCTGCTCAACCCGACAGGCAGAGCCCTCTCCACCCCCCTCCCCCCCAAGTAGAAACACCCCGGATCAGAGCAAAAAGCCCCAAAAGAAAGAGGGGGAGATGGGGCTCAGCACGCATCACCGCACCAACCTGCATCTCACCAGCATCACCCCATGGGAACGCAGCGGGCTCCGGCGGGTCCAGCCCCACACCCCCAGAAAGCCGGCGGGGTTGGGGTGCACACAGAGGGCTGCGGGTGGCTGCAAACCTTATCAGCTGTGCAATGCAAGGCGCCCTTCCGGGCTCGGCCGCAGCCGTGCACCCCCAGGACGTGCCCTGCAGCCCTGCAGCCCCCAAACCCCGGCGCCGCGGGGACCCCTGCGAGGTTTCGGTGCTGGTGCACGAAAAGGGGCTGCAGAATTAATGGGGGACGGCGACGCGGCTCGTGCACAACGGAAAATGCGTCGGGGCGAGGCACCCCGCAGACATCCGGCTGCTGGCACCGGGGCTATCTCGGTGGCCCAGGCACAGCCACCCAGGCAGTACCCCTGTCCCCTGCCACGTCCCGGCGGGCTGGGAGCGATGCGGGGCAGTGGGGCACGGATGGGCTCTGGTGCAGGTGGCATCCCGTGGATCCACCCCTGTGGGGTGACCAGTGGGGTCTCCAGTGGGGCCCGATGGGATCAGGATGTCTCCACGGCGGGGAACTCACAGCACGCAGGGGACCCCGAAGCGTACAGGGGGACTGCAAAGCATACAGGGGACCTCACGATCCCAAAGAATACAGGGGAACCCAAAGCATGTAGGGGGATCCTCAAGGTATGCAGACGGACCCCAAAGCATGTTGGGGCACCCCAAAGCACACAAAGGGACCCCAAGGTATCCGTGTGACCTCAGAGCATGCAGGGGCCACCAATCCGCATAGGGGGCCTCAGAGCATGCAGGGGGACTCCAAAGCATGCAGGAGACCCCAAGGCGTGAGGGGGACCTCAAATCATACAGAGGGTCCCCAAAGCATGCAGGTGATATCAGAGCATGCAGAGGATCCCTAAGCACACAGGGGACCTAAGAGCCTGCAAGGGATCCCTTAAAGAACACAGGGGACCCCAAAGCTTGAAGAGAGACCCCCGAAGTGAGCGGGGGCACATAGGATAGCCTCAAGCACACAGGGGGACCTCAAAGTGTGCGTGCAGCTGCCAGCAGCTCCCGGAGACAATTTGCAGCCCAGCACCTCTGCGGTGACACTTCTCAACCCAGTGCCACCATTGTAGTCCCTTGGGTTACTCCGGCAAGTGACCCCCCAGGGTGACACCCCAGGACTGCTCTGCCAGTGGTGGGGGACATTCCCACCCCCAGTTCCCCATCGATGCCCACAGCCCCGCAGGGAACCGGCAGCCCTCCGCCTCAATGAGGAGGAGGAGGAGGGGGTGGCAGCAACCCCCCTCCTGCACTGGGGCCATTCAGCCCTGCAGGGGCACCTGCGCCAGGCAGCTGTCATTGTCACCAAGCACAATGGCCTCAACGCCTCCGCGCCAGGGCAGGCACAAAGCGCCCCACGGGGCGCCCCGCAATTACAGCCCACGAGCTGGGGGGTGGGGAGTGGGGGGCTGGGATGGATGTGGGGGGGGAATGGAGCCGGCATTCGGGGCGCATGCTGATGGGGATGGACGCAGCATGGATGGGGATGGGATGTCCACCCCGTCCTGTCCCCAGGGGAGACATCACCATCATATGGGGGCACGCTCAACCCCAAGAGGTGGGGTGGGGGCCCCAAAACCTCAGTAGGCCCCCTGTTATCAGCAATGGGGATGGCTGAGGACACCCAAAAATAGGTCCCCCCTCCTCGCCGCTAAGCCAGGCAACTCTCGGGAGCCCTAGCACTCTGCTCTCCCTCATTAACTCCGTGCTAATTAGGTCTGTGGGGTGCTGCCACCCCCCCGATAAGGCTGCACAGGGGCCACCTCGGATACCACACGCGTTCCCTTCCCAGCATTGCCTCCTGCATGGCGAATTGCTGGATGTGGCCGAGGGGCCACGCTGCCACCTGGCCTGGGGGACAGGGGGACCTTGTGACACCCCCATGCATGGCACGGCACAGGGTCAGCGGTCCCAAACAGCACCGGGGGCTCTGTCACCCCCGGACCCACATCGGGCTCCTGTCCCCATAGCAGCACCCCATATATAGCAGGACCTACCAACACGTCACGCTGCGCACAAGCCGCCGACCCCTAACCACGGTTGGGAGGAAATAAAACGAAGATTTGGGGTCGGGGCTGACAGGAGGAAGGGGGTCCCCTCACCTTGCTCCTCATCTGCCCCGAGGTGGACACCTTCCGGATGAGTTTGTGGGTGCTGCCCTCCTGCTCGCCCTCGCTGTCCGACGACTCCTCGCCGCCCGCCTCGGGGGACACGGGGGACAGCTTGTCCGAGTCCAGGGATGACACGGATTCCCGCGCCTGCCGCAGGAACAGGTCGCCGGCCACCAGCTTCTCGGCCATCTTTGCGGGGAGCGGGGGGGGGGGAACAGCCCTGAGGTACGGAGATGGGCACTGAGATGGGGCACGGAGCCCCTACGACGTGGGAATCCATGGGGACGGTGCCATTGGGGTGCACAACTTCTCCCGTTCCCTGTAACGTTTCTCCTTGTTTTGGTGCCCCGGCGCTCGGTCCCCCCGCTCCCACCCGGTGCCGTTGGGGTGCTGCCACCCCCCCCCCCGCAGCCCCCACCCGTGGGTGCCCGTCCCTGGGGTGTGCTGGGGCGGGGGGGAGGCCTCTCCCACCTCAGGAAGGGATGGGGGTGAGATGGGGGCTCTCCAGATGGAGTGGGGTGGGGGGGCACCCACCTGGCTGCACTGCGGGGCCGGGGGGCACCCACCGCAGCCCCCCACCTCCCCTACATGCTCTGCCTCCTCCCCGCGCAGCACCAAGCGTGGGCTGCCGATTTATGATGGGATGGGAGGGGGGG
>NC_034416.1:1869247-1940060 GCF_002078875.1 Numida meleagris
GCCGGTGCAAGGACGCGGTGCACCCCCCCGGCCCCCCCCCCGAGCACGACGCCTCTGCGCGGCAGCCCCGGCCCTGCCCCTGCGCTGCAAGCCCCAGCCTGCACCGGCTGCCGCTCCGCCGCTCTGCTTCTCTGCTGCTCGGCTGCGCTGCGCTGCGCTGAGCTGCGCCGCGCGCGGGCGGCCCACGCGCGGCCCCGAGCACGCGCGCACACGCAGCGCCGCGCACATGCGTGTACACCGCCCACGTGGAGCGGTGCGCGTGGAGGGGGATGCGCGTGGGAACGCACCCCACGCGTGCGCGAGGGGAGCAGGTGAGCGCATGCACCGCGCGGCGCGGGGATTTGCGTCCGCCCACGACGCGCACGGGCGTGGGGAGCGCGGAGAGGTGCCGGGCACACGCGCGTGTGCGCGTTCACCCGCGTGTGTGTGCATCCGTTCACCTGTGCGTGCGCACGTGTGCGTGCATCCATTCAGCTGTGCGCGCGCACGGCCGTGCCTCCCTTCACCTGTGTGTGCGCGCACGCGTGTGCGTCCGTTCCCCTTTCCCCCTGCGCGCGCTCCCACGCGTGGGCATGCGGCCCACCTGCACGTGCACGCGGATGCTCGCACGCGGGTCCACGCACGCACCCGTGCGTGCTCGCTCACGCGGATGCGCGTGCATCGCGTGTGGGCGCGCTCACACGTGTGCACACCGAGCCCCCGTTCACCTCCGCTCCCCCACGCGTGCCCACCCTCGCGCCCGTCCCGCACCCCCGGTGCGTGCTCACCCCCACCCCCCCGTGTTCCCGCCCCACGCGCCGCCCCACGCGTGACATCTGCCCGCGGCTGCCACCCAGCGGCCGGCGCTGCCCTGACACGCGGGGTGAAAGGCGTGGGGACACCCCGACCCCCCGGGGCCGCTGTCCCCAGCTCAGCCCGGCGGCACCGGGGACATTTGGGGACGCGGTGACAAAGCACGCAGGACACGGTGGGACAGTTGTGCAGCAGCTGCTGCTCCTTTAGTGTGTGACAGGCGCCCGGGGGCGCCGTCCCCGTGTCCCCTCCCCGGGGGGACACCACCCTTTGGTCCTAGCAGTGACCCCGTGCATGGCTCCCCAGAATGTCCCCACGTCCCCCCCTCCTGCAGAACCCCTGTGCAAAATGGGGGACAGACAGAGGGGACAGACGGACGGTGGGGACAGACAGACGGTGGGGACAGACAGACGGTGGCAGGGGGGCTAAGTGCTGTTTGGGGTCACCATGGCACAGGCAGATTTGGGGACGGGAGCCCCGTTTTGTCCTTGGGGGGGGGGATTTTTTCCCCATGTTCTTCCCTTCCGGTGCGGGTGACACCGCCGCTCAGCGTCCCCGTGGGCAATGGGGACACAGGACCGAGGGACCGGGGCCATTGTTCCCAACACAATGGGGAGGAAGAGGAGGCCGCATTCCTCTGCCTCCGGACAGACCAGACGGACACACGGAACCGGACAGAACGGATGGACGGGGGGCAGAGGGCTTAACCCTTTAAGGCACGGGGTTGAAGGCACCACGGCGGGACGGGGGACACGGTGACACCCGTCCCATGCGTCGATCGATAGGCCTGGAGAATAAATATGTGAAAAAATAAACGAGATGGATGGACGGACAGATGGATGGACGGATGGACAGACAGACGGACGGACGGACGGATGGATGGATGGATGGACGGATGGATGGACGGATGGATGGATGGATGGACGGACGGACGGACGGATGGATGGATGGATGGATGGATGGATGGATGGATGGGTGGATGGATGGATGGATGGACGGGGCTAGCAGCCGGCAGGCGCCTGGCCGAGGCTCTCGCGCAGGCAGCGCAGCTGCTCCTGCCCCAGCTTGATCTTCTCGTCCAGCTCGCGCTGCTCGGCCGTCAGCGCCGACTTCATCTTGATGAAGTGCCGGTAGTCCTGCAGCTGCTCGGGGGGCAGGTAGCGGGCCACCATGGCCCCCACCGCCTCCTCCCGCCGCCCCACGTGCTCCCGCAGCTCCTTGGCGTCCTCCAGCTGCGCCGCCAGCAGCCGCTGCTTCTCCCGCAGGGCCACCTACAGATGACACCCAGGACGTGGGTCCCGCCGCCCCGCTGCAGCCCGACCCCCCGCGCGCCGCCGCCGTTCCCCGTTCCCGTGGCGCACCTTGTCCTCGGAGGCGGCGTGCGGCCCCAGGGCGCTCAGCGCGTTCTCCACCCGCGCCAGGCGGCCCGACAGGGACAGCAGCAGGTTGACCACCTTGTCCAGGTCCCCCACGAAGAGGCGGTACTTGTCGAACTCGCCCGGCGTGCACAGCGCCTGCAGGCGGGCGGCCACCTCCTCGCCCAGCGCCCCGTTGGCGCTGATGTCCTCCTGCAGCCCCCGCTGCGCCTCCCGCAGCACCGCCAGCTTGCGGCTCAGGCTCTCCACCAGCTGCAGCTGTTGGGGGGATGGGGACAGACGGGGTTGGGGACCAACGCTGGGGAGCAGGGATCCCAGCACGGCGCTGAGCATCCTGCCGCGGGAAGGATGCAGCGAGCGGCCTTGCACGGATGGACTCATGCAGTCAGCGTCCTTGCACAGATCGGGGATGCAGCGAGCATTATTGCACGGATGGAAGCGTGCAGCCGGCATCTTTGTACAGATGCAGACAGGCATGCAGCTGGCATCGCTGCATGGATGAAGGCATGCAGCTTGCATCCTGGCATGGATGGATGGAGGCATGCAGCCAGAATCCTTGCACAGTTGAAGGATGCAGTGAGCAGCCTTGCACGGCTGAGGGATGCAGCCACCATCCTTGCACAGATCCTTGCACCCTGCAGCCAGCACTCCTGCACAGATGGAACAGTGCAGCCAGCATCCTCCACCCGGACACCCCCATCCCCGTTACCTTCTTCTCCACCAGCTCCCGCTCCAACTCCTCCTCCTCCTCTGAGCTCCCCTCCGCCACCTCTGGCAGCTCCTTCACCTTGCCCAGCACCTCGGCTTTGCCATAATACGCTGCGTACGAGGGGGGGCTGCCGGTGGCCCCGGAGGGCGGCGAGATGGGCTCGAAGCCCTGCCTGCGGGCACAGGGACTCAGTGATGGGGACACCGCCATCCCCACGGGCCCAGGAGACACGGGGTGCCAACCCTACCTGTCCTGAGGCTCCTGGTGCCAATCCTGCCGGATCCGCTCCCTCCACGCCTGGCGGTCTCCTGCCGCCAGCAGCTCGCCCATAACGGTGGCAGTGGTGACCGGAGGGGACACCAAAATGCTGGCCAAGGAGCGGTCCCTGCCCGCCACGTCCCACAGCAGCTCCTCCGAATTCATGCGGCGGGGTTGGGGCCGTCCCCCTCGGGCACTCGGCCCCTCGGGGCTGCGGGAATGGGGTCCCCCTGGGGTGCCCACAGGGCTGGGGGCGGGCAGGGGGCACTCGCTGGACCAGCCCCGCTCTCGGCCTCGGCTGAGCCTTTGGGGGGGGTCCTCCTGCTCCCAGGGCTCCTTCGATATCGAGCACTCCTCCCTGACCCTGCAGACACAGTGGTGGGAACATCACTGCATGGGGACACGCAGGGAGGGGATGGAGAGCTCAGGGACCCCCCCTCCCCATCTGCAAACCCCCCCACACAGGGACCCCCCGCGTCCCATCCAGCCAAGTGATGGGGATGCTGACACCATCCTCCTAAGGACAGTGTGGTCCCCAACCCCCAGAAGCGGGGAGGTGGCCACAGGGTCCCCACAGCGCCCACCTGCAGAGCTCAGCTTCGGGTTCTGGCGTCCCATGGGGTCGGCCGGGGGGGGTCTCAGCAGCGAGGCTGCGCGTCCGCTGCCGCACGGCTTCGGCGATGCTACGGGATGGTGGCGGGGCCGTGCCAGATCCGGAGCCGTCTTTGGGATGCTGTGATGCTCGGCGCAACCTGTACTGCTCCCAGTTGGGGGGCGGCGGGCGGGGGGGCGGGGGACCCTTTTTTTTGGGTAAACCCGGAGCCTCCGATTGCACCCGGAGAAAGTCTCTGCGGGCATGGGGGCTGGAGGGCTCCAAGTTGAGGTGGCTCTCGGAGAAGGCTCGGCCCCGCAGCGGGCGATGCAGAGGCTCCGGGGGGGGCTCGGGGGAGCGAGGTGGCCGCTCACTGTCCCAGGACAGGTCGTGCGTGGACGTGGTGCGGTAGCAGGACGGCCACTCGGGCTCGGTGCTCTCGAAGCAGGGGCGGAAGGGGCCGAGCCGCTGGAAGCCCGGTTTGTAGTGGGAGAGCTCGCTGGGGAGAAAAGCATCGAGAAGTCACCCCCCAGTCGTGCCCACCCCTTTGCATGCAGACCCCCAAACCCCGCATGGGCTCACCCAATGGACTGGCTGGTTTTCCTGCTTATCGCCGGTGGCTCCCACTCCTCCAGGGGAAATTCCTGCGTGGGGATGGAGAGACGACAGGAATCAAGCAGGATCCAGCAAGCCAGGACCCAAGGCCCAACCCCAAATCCCGAAAGCGTGGCTCGCTCACCGGCATAAAGGCCTTTCGGGATGCCCAGGCGCTGCCCTCGTCCCGTGGCATGCAGCAGCAGTCGGGGCAGCGTGCCCAGGGGTGGCAGCGGTAGGCATGGCCGCGGGGCAGCAGCGCCGGGCACATCTCCCCGGCGCAGTAGCGGCAAGGTTCGTGCATCCCAGGGGGAGCCCCATAGGGATAGGGGCAGCCCCGCAGATACTCCAGCTCGCCGTGTCTCGGCAGCACCTTGTAGTAGGGTGGCTGCTCCCGGCAGCACTCGCTGTAGGGTCCAGATACGCGGCGAGCGTCGCGGTGCTCAGCAGTCGGGAAAGGATCAGGCTCGGCCGCTTTTTGGGGTTTTCCGTGCCAGGCGGGCGCGGGGCGGCTGCTCTCCTCGAAGAATCGGCGGCGGTCGGCGAAGGGCAGGAGGACGGCTTCTTCTGCACCCTTGTGCTCATGGGGACTGGGCGAGCGCTGCGGCTGCAGCTTGCGCTCCGGGGACCAGCGCCAGCGTCCCCGGCCGGGTGCCACCCGCTCAGCTTCGGGGCCTGACAGTGTGTCCCCTGCGCAGCTCCTGCCATCTTCGCTGGGTGCGGGGCTGGGTGCGGGGCTGGGCGAGCCCTCGGTTGGTTCCTCCGCCTCCTCCACCGGCTCCTCGCCCCGGGGTTGCGCTCCGGGTCCCCGGCTCTTTTGCAGCTGCGCTTTGCGCCGTTGGATCTCGTTACGCAGGTTGGTGGCGAAGCGCTCGCTGCGGCGCCGAAAGTGAGCGGAGCGGTTCGGGGGGCCCCCGCCACGCCGACCCCCCGCCCGGTGCTCCTCGGCCAGGCCCTCGGTGCTGGGCGCGGGGCTGAGCCCTCCTGGCCCGCGGGGCTCGGCGTGCAGCGGGGAGGTGGTCCAGCGGTGGTTATCAGGTGCTGGGGATGCAGGGGATGCCCGCCCGCTGCCAGTGCTCACATGGAGGGCGCGGAGCTGGGAGGCCAGCAGCTGCTCGGGTGCGCTGTGACGGTGGCCTTGCAAAGGGGACAGCAGCGCGGTGTCCCCCGCTGTCTCCATCCCTGCGTCCGGCGCACGGTGCGCGCTGCTCTCCGGGTAGGACCGGTCCCCGCCGTCCCCAGCGCAGCGGTCAGGGTGGGAGCTCAGCATGTAGTACTGATCGGCGGAGAGGTGCTCCCTGGGGGGACACGGTGCCGGCATCCTCCCGCTGCTCCCCTCGCCGTCCTTGTCCCGCTGGCACAGGAAGGTGTCGGAGATCCACCTCCCCTGGGCGTGCAGCGGGGCGGCGGGCACCGACACGCGGCGGCGATCCGTGCCGCTGGCTGGGGATGCCCGCAGGCTGTCCCTGCGCACCGGGGGCTGCGGGGGCACGGGGTGCCGGGCGGCGTGCCGCGCTTCTGCTCCTTCAGCGCCTGTCTGCAGGTAGCGCGGGTCGGGGGGCTTGCAGGGACCCTCAGGGCCAGCGGCGTCCTCCGGGCGCAGGGACAGGGCGCAGTCTGAGGTGTTGGAGCTGGCCGAGAAGGAGCTGTAGGCGGAGTCCCGCTTGCTGTGGTGCTCGACAGGTGACGGGGTGCCCTCGTAGTAAGCGTGGCCGGGCTGATCCAGACTCTCCATGCTCCCGATGGAGCTGCTCCGGTCCGTGCTGCAGTGCCGGGACAGCGGGTTCCACTGCAGGGACAGCTCACTGCCGGCAGCGTTACAGTGCCGTCAGTGTCCCCAAAGGGGAGCACGCAACCCCCCAGGTTCAAGTCAGCACGACAGCTGCCCAGGGGACACATGGAATGCGTGGCACCGGGACTCGTCACCTCCTGGCTGCCTCCGGCACAGCCACCACCCCTTCCTGCCAGCAGTAAACAGGGCAGCGGCGAACCCGCGGTGTGGGGCAGCCTGGGGACCCCCTCCCCATTCCCCCCCTAGCCGGGACCCCTCCGTGTTTTCTCACCTGACATCACAACCTGAGGGCCAGGAGAGGCTGAAGGCATCGGGGGGGCAGTGCATGGCCGGGGCGTCGGGGCGGATTTCGGCGAGCTTGGCCATGTGCCAGGAATGGGGCCGGAGGACGGGCACGCTCCTCCTTGCCAAGAGCAACAGCGGGAGAGGACAAGAATGGGGAGGAAGCCGGGCCGAGGAACCGGGGCTGAAGTCACTTCCTACGGGGTTTCCTGCCCACCCCCCCAACCCCCAGGCCAGCGCCCATCTAAGGGGACCAGCAGCGACAAGGGGGGACCACAGGGGTCCCAGGTAAGGCACATGGGGTCCTGGCACAGGGCACAGCTGAGCATTCTCCTCCTAAGCCCAGCACAAGCTCAGCCCTCCTGGCTTCAGCTGCTGGACCCTGTGAAGGGACAACGGGGACCCCTCTGCGCCCCCCATCCCAGTCCCCCCTAAGTGTTCCCACACGGAAACAAGGGGTGATGCCACCCCTTGCACCCCACAGATGCCATCCGCCAGCTCCAGCATCCACGGGGCTGCTCCACTCCCCAGGGCTTGGCACAGAGGGAACGGGGTCTGGGGAGGGCACGAGGATCCCTTACCCCCCCACCCTGCACCCCCAAACTCACCATGGATGAAGCTGTGCCCCGGCAGCAGCACAGCCCAGGACCCTCTGTGCCCCCCAGTGCTGCAGCCTGGCTGGGAGCAGCCGGCAGAGTGGCTGCACGGGAGGGCTGGGGAGGCCGGCACTGCCTCCCCTTCCTTCCCCAGGCAAGCAGGAAGGGAGAGCTCGGAGATACCGCCCAAACTGGGGGCGGTGAGCAGGGGACACCAGGCTGGGACCTGCCCACCCCACTGCAGGGACCAGGAGTGATGTTAGGGGTGACCCCCACCTGGACCCCCTCCCCATCCCCGTGCCAACCTGCGGACGATCATCTTGAGGGTGCGGTAGGAGCCCTTGATGAGGATGAGGGCTTCCTGGCGGGAGCCGTACAGGGGGATCCCGCTGATGTTCACCAGCTCGTCGCCGGGCTGCAGCCTCCGGGACAGCGCTGCCTTCCCCCCGTCCTCCACCTGGACAAGAGACAGGCATCGGGGCAGCACCACCCTAAAAGCTGCCCCCCAGACCCCAACGGTGCCTTCAGCACGAGCACCCTGCTGTGAATGTGAGGGATCTGCGGTGTCCGCCCCAGTCACATGAATTTCTGAGCTAAGAAAGGGCATAGGGAAAGGAGGAGGGGGAAGAAAAATGTCCCGTCCCAGCAGATTCCCCTGCGGGCGCGGGCAGCACAAGGGCTCTTTGTGCCCGTCACCCATAGGGGCTTCATTCCCAGCCCCGTAAGGATGCTGCTCTGCTGCCTGCCCAGGGGTTTAAGGGGAAAACAGCCAGCGTGGGGCTCTGCACCCATTCCCAGAGGGCTCCGCGGGGACCCCAAAGCCACCTATGGGGTGACACGCCACCGCCAGGCGCCCACCCTGCCCGCGGGCTCCCCACCCTGCCCAGCAGAGGAACGGGCTCTGCGCACAGCGCCCTCAGCGCTCGCCTGGGTGGCAGCCAGCCCCACTGCCGGGGGCCCCCCACCGCTCCCCGGCACCCCCAGGGGCAGAGCTGGGGGCCCCACAAGCAGTGCAGCACCCGCGGAGCCGGGCAGCCGAACCGCAGCGTTCACTCTGGTCCCTAATGGTGGCACCAATTTGCCCGGTGGGAATATCTGCTGGAACCCACGCCGAGCCCACCGCAGGGCAGGATCCACGCAGCGGGACCCCCTCCATCCTTCTTCCAGCACGGGGCCCGGGGCCCCCCCATTCCGCCAGCACGCACGCCCCTCGGCCGGCTGCGGGCGCCCCGGGGGACCCTCGCTGAATGCACAGAGCGCTGGAACAAGCCCCCTTTGTCTGCACTGCACACGCGGCGGTGGCGGGGGCCGGCACGGCGAGGACCCCCCCTCTTTACTCCCAGCAGCAGCAGGACGCGTCCCCAAGGTCCCCATCCCAGACTCGGGGCACAGTGGCTCTCAGCCCCGCGGTGACACCCCTGGGGCACGGGGCAGGGACAGGAGCCACTTTTCCAGCTCCCCCGGCCAGACCACGCTGCAACGGGGCGGGATGGCCCTGGGTACACTGGGAGGGACAAACCTGGGGGGGGGAGCAAGCGAAGGGGATGGGGCTGACCCCCTGCCATGCATTTGGGGTGTCCCATGGGTGCTGCACAACTCCCGCTGGGGCAATGCCCCCCGATCCCAAATAAGAGGGGACACCCGCAGAGTGAGGGACAACTGCAGGGTGGGGGACACCCACAGGGTAGGGGGGGGGTCAGGAGAAGGGGAGCACAGCTGCCACCACCCCCGCGACAAACCCCGTCCCGCAGCGCGGACCCTACGCGGATGGGGCAGGAGCGGGGTCGGAGGGACCCCAACTTCCCCCAAAGTCCCATCTCGAGGATGTGGGGGGCGGCATCGCGGGGACACGGGTGCCCCCCCGCCCCGGCATCGCCTTCCTTTGGGGTGGAGGGGTGCGGGGGTGGTAGCCCCCCCGCCAGCCCAACGGATGTGCCGGAGGAATTTCCTCCCGCTCCCTGCGCTCCGCCCTCCCTGCCCCCGGGGGGGAGAGCCTTGGGAAGCGGGGAAAGGGAGTCGGGGTGGGGGGGGAGGAGAACGGGACCCCCGATCTTACCTTGGAGACGATGAGGGGCTCGCCGTGCTCCAGCCCCCCCCGCAACGTGAAGCCCCAGGGCGCGCCGCCCTGAAGCTGCACATGCACCAACTGCACGGCCCCGGGCCGGCCCTCGGCCCGCTCCATGGCCGCTACCGCCCCATCCCGGCACGGCTCGGCACGGCGGAGGAAATGACACCCCCCCTCCCCCCTACCCCGGCCCGCCTGGCTGGGGCGGAGCGCAGCCAGCCCCGCCCGGCACGGCTCGGCACGGCTCGGAGCCGTCCAGTGCGCTGGGATAGGAGCGGTGCAGCTCGGAGAGTCCCGGTAGAACAAGGAGGGCGGGCACGGCACGGCACGGCTCAGGCATACACATGGCACATCGGGTTTGGCACAGTTGGGTCTGGCACAATGTGGCACTGCTTAGCCCTCCTTGGCACGGTTCGGCCGCGCATGGCACAGTTTGGCGCAGCTCAGCGCGGCGTGGCACAGCTCAGCGCAGTTTGGCACAGCTCACAGGCAAGCTTGGCGCGCTGGGGCTTGGCACGGCTCAGCGCAGTTGGGCTTGGCACGGCTCAGCTCGCAGCCTGTGCTAGACACCGAGGGGCGCACCCCGCCGCGTCCCACCCAGTGTCACCCGTTACCACGCCTGGGAGGGGTCGGGTGACGCAACGCCGTCTGGCCCGCGCCCTGTCCCCCGGGACGTCACCCCACGTCCCCCCCGGCGGCTCTGACTCATCGCCTCTTTGCCAAAACGGCCGCGCCAGGAGCTCCGAGCTGTCCCCACACCACCAGGATTTGGGATATCCCCACTCTCCCACCCGCCCAGATGTCCCCACTGTCACTGTGCCACTACTGGAGGACCCCACCCCAGATTTCTAGCTGCCCTCTCTGTCCCACCACGTGGAGCCCGCTTTGGGCAAGGAGATGTCCTGCCAGGGTGGCATGAGTGTCACTGGGCTTGAGGACGGTGACCCCCCTAAGGCTGTGCCTCAAGTGACCCCGCAGGTAGCACAGCTGAGCCTGGTGACAGCTCAGGTACCACCTGGCTTTGCTTTGTTCCACTGGGCTTTGGGTCCCTATATCCACGTGTGCCACCATCCCTGGGCTCAGGGACACCTCCCCACCTCCCAGCAGGGGAAACTGAGGCACCTGGCCCCGATGAGCCCCCCAGGCTGGGCAGGACCGTGGTGAGCTCACCCCAATGTTCTCCTCAAGCCTGACCCTTTGGTGGGCTGCTGGGAGCTGGCATCAGGCAGGGAGCACTTGGATGTGGGTCTGAGGGGGCTCCTGCCCCTTTAAGCCCTAATTAGGACCATGCCTTTAAAAAGTCCCATGGGCCCCAGCCCTCTCACCCTGCTGGACCAGGCCGGTGAGGAGCAGGTGGGCTGAGCAAGCTGGTCCTCCCACCACCCCACTGCACCCCTTCCCTACCCCGGCACTTTTAAGCCCCCCTCCCATAGCCAGGCTCCTGTCCAGCTGGCTTTGCCCCCCCACTTTGGGGGACTGGGTTTTAGCCCTGATCTTGCACTCCTTTTGCAGAGCCCCCCCCTCACCCCTTTTCTCTTTGTGCTGAGCTGAAGTCTCTGGCATGGGTGCTGTAGCGTGACAGCACCCCGGGACCTCCTTCTACTTTGCCTCTGGGGGGAACACATGAAGCATGACCGCAGCGCTCCCCTAATCCTGCTGTCACCTCACCCCCTGTCACCCACCATGGCTTTGCTCCGGCCCTTCACCGCCCTCCTCCTCCTCACCGTGCTGCTCTCCTGGACTGTGAGCCAGACCCCTCCCTTGCCCCTCTTGCAAGCACTGCGGGCACAAGCACCGGGGAGCGGGGGCTGGCGGGGGGGGCCAGCCAGCGGGCAGCCCCTGCGCTACATGCTGGAGCTGTACCGGCGTGCTGCTGACCATGAGGGACGGCCCCGGCGTGGGCGCAGCCTGAGCACCAACACCGTGCGCCTGGTGCAGGCGGCTTCCCATGGGGAACAGCCCTGGGCAGGTAAGGTGGTGGTGGGTGACGTGGTGTGTGGGACTGGTGGGTGATTTTGAGTCCTGGAGTCTCTGCTTGGGTCCATGATGTGCCCCGTGGGTGGCACTTGGCCATGGGGTCCCTCTTGGCTTGGAGATGTTGCTCTGTCATTCCTTGTGTCCTCCTGATGCCCTGTGAGTAGTTTCCCCTTGGCTTGGTGATGCTGTTTCTGCTTGGGTCCTCACTGTGCCCTTTTGAAGCAGTGCTGGGATCCCCCCTTTGCCTTGCAGATATTGTGTGTGGGTCCTCACTGTGCCTTGCGGTGCGCTTGGCAATGAGATCCACCTTGGCTTGAGGATGCTGTTTGTGCTCAGGTCCTTGCCATGCCCTGTGGAGCACTTGGTCATGGGATCTCTCCTTGACTTGGGAACATTGGCTTGGGGGCAACGAGGGCAAGGGCATCACTCGGTACTCAAGCTGTGAGTGCTGCTGGCTCTCCACTCCCATTGCAGTGCTGGCACAAGGGATGGAACCCATCCCAGATCCCCTTTGCCAAGGTCCCCAACACCCATGCTGGGCACAGCGGGGTGGGACGAGGCAGGAGCTGACAGCTGGCTTCCTCCTGCAGGTCGCTGGTACGTGCAGCCCCTCACCTACCGCCTGGGCACCCAGCCTGAAGCCGAGCACCTTCTCCGTGTCACCGTGGCCTACCCGCAGAGCCTGCCGCTGCCCCGCGGCCGCCTCCTGTGTGCCGTGGAGCTGCTGCCCACCGCCGAAGCCCCGGCGGTACTGCTCAGCCCCACCGCCCCATCCCGCCACGGCTGGGCTGAAGCAGACGTCACCCCCTATTTGTCCCCAGCGAACGGCAGCGCGGGAGGGACGCTGGCCCTGCGGCAAATCTGCGTGCGAGCCGGCCGAGCCGCCACGGCCGCCCCGCCGTCCCCTGCAGACCCCTTCCTCCTCCTCTTCCTCAACGACACCCGCAGCGGGACGCTACCGGAGCCTCGGCGGAGCCGGCGCGAGGCAGGGACGCTGCTCCACGACCTGCCCGCCTACCTGCGGGATGCAGGAGGGGACAAAAGCGACTGCTCCCTACGCTCCTTCCCCGTCAGCTTCGCCCAGTTGGGTTGGGACCACTGGATCATCGCTCCCCACCGCTACAACCCGCGCTACTGTAAGGGAGTGTGCCCGCGGCTCCTCCGCGACGGCTACCACGCGCCCAACCACGCCGTGGTGCAGAACTTGGTCCACCAGCTGGTGGATGCCAGCGTCCCCCGGCCCTCCTGCGTCCCCTACCGCTACAGCCCCATCAGCGTCCTGATGATCCAGCACGACGGCAGCATCCTCTACAAGGAGTACGAGAACATGATTGCAGAGTCCTGCACCTGCCGGTAACCGGTGCCCGGAGCTGGATTTTTGGATAGATTTTTGATGTTTGGTGGTTTGGTTGGTTGTTGTTGTTGTTTTGTTTTTGTTTTTCCGGTGGGGAGGGGTTTGTTTCCACTCCGGTGCGATGCTCTGAGGGAAAGTTTTACAGTTTTATGGAAAACTTATTAAAAAATATGTAGGATTTTAAAGGTGGGAGCCTGCCCCGTAGCATCCCTCTGTCCCGCACTGCTGTCTGTTTTGGAGGCTGGAGCACGAAGCTGGTGGAGAGGGGTGACTCCATGCTGTCACCCGCACCCATAGGACTCAGTCCCACGCACCCCGAGCCATCTCATCCCTGGGTATTTTGGGGGCTCCCCCCCTTGCAGCCTTTTCTTAGGATGGCTATGGAAACTGGTGGGATGTGGAGATGGCAATGTCACCCCGTTGCCTTTTCCTCTGCTGTCCCATGCGGGCTGGGCTCTGCTCTGGACCTGTCCTTGTCCCCAGAGGTGCCCCCCAGGCCCACAGCCTGGCTTTCCTCTATTTATTGCTGACTGTGTTAATAAATAAACTACTGGATTTTGCTAAAGTCCACCTTGGTGGCTCCTTTGTTCTGTTGCTGGTCAAGGGGGGTGCGCCAAGCCCTGGCCACCTCCCTTTTGTGTCCCCCATCCTTCTCCTTCTGCTGTGACATAAGGAGCCCCGGGTTCCCCTCCTGTCCCCGTGCCTTAGTCACTGCAATCCAGGTGGCAGCATGGAGGAGAGTGTCTCCAGTTTGTGTGGAAGCCGGTGGAGCTGGTCCCAGGGGACAAAGGCTGGGGTACCAGGGTGGGTGGATGCCCTGGGGGCCCCGGTGCTCCTTCTATGAGGGGATATGGAGATGTGACATCAGCGTGCTCCCCATCACATGGGCTGCCCGGGGGATGAATAGTGGGTTGCTGCATGCTCGCTGTCCCCGTGTGTACCCCAGTGTTTGCAGACGGGAGCTGCCTTCTACCGCACCCCGCTGTCCCATGTCCCCACATGGCCCCCTGTCCCCACTCGCCCTTCGCGGCCTCCGCCCAGCAGGGGGCGCTGCCCGCCGCCCCTCCCACCTGCCGTGGAGTCGACAGGTCCTGACCGCTGCATAGCGAGCGCGGCGCGGCTCGCCGCCGCCACCACCTCCAGAAAGCTGCGGGGCGGAGAAAGCAGGCAACCTACTCTGAATTTCCCGCAAACAACCGTTCATGAGGGAAGTTGAGCCTTGAGGCAGCGCGGACCCTCTTGAAATGGATGCGGAGCTTCCAGGACCGGGACGGGGCGGTTCAGCCATCAGCCCCACCTCCCCCAGCCCGCCCGGCGCCCGACCCGCGCTCCGCTGTTGTCGCCGCCGTCACCATGCGCGGCCGCAGCAACTCGGGCGTGCGGCTGGACGGCTACGGCCGCCTGGTGCAGCAGACCATCCTCCGGCACCAGGTGCGAGACGTGGGCCTGAGGCCTGGCCACGGCGCCGGGGTCGGGCCCCGAGCCGTTTCCTGACGCTCCCGCCGTCCTTGCCCCCGCTTCTCGCCCTCCCCAGGACGCCGTGACCGGCCTGCTGCCCGCCAGCGCCGACCACCGCGATGCCTGGGTCCGCGACAACGTCTACAGCATCCTGGCCGTCTGGGGCCTGGGCCTGGCCTACCGCAAGAACGCCGACCGGGATGAGGACAAGGCGAAGGCCTACGAGCTGGAGCAGGTGGGGGGAGCGTGGGGCAGAGGGGCTGCCTGGGGCCTCCCCAGCGCTCGGCTTTTCACGCAGCCCGCCTTGGAGACCGAAAAAATGCAGTGTGGGCGAGGACGGGGCTGCCGTAGGGATGAGGGGCAATGCTGGGTGCCCGCTTTTCCAGCTGCACCTGGGGTGATTCGGGGACACAGGCTCGTGCCCAGGCTGGGAGCTCCTTCTCCTTCCTCCCCCAGCACAGCAGCTTGACCCTGCTGAAAGCCGTAAGTGCTTTCTTCCCTCCACTGCTTGCCTAGATAGCGAGGACTGTGGAAACGTTAGCAGAGGCTCTGGTTACAGGCACTGGAGTTCTGCAAAGGTCAGCGGCCAGCTGGTCCTGAGTCAGGGCTTCTCTTCGCTATCCAGAGATTAACGAGGCTGGTTTCCTTTCCTTGCAGAGCGTGGTGAAGCTGATGCGAGGGCTGCTCCAGTGCATGATGAGACAGGTAGGAGCCAGTGGGGAGCTGAGTGGTCTCCTCAGAGCCCACCAGGACCGTCAGCCCCAGCTTTCCTCAATGAGAGGAGGGGTGAGCTCCTTCCAGAAAGACATAAAATAAGCCCTGACTGGATGTCAGTCCTCCAGAGAGTGTTCCAGTGCTATGGGCTAGAGGCCAGTGGAGTCTTGTGCCAACTGCTCCCTGTCTTCTGGCCTGGCTGGCCCGGTGGCTATTCTCCCTGAGTGCATTCGGGGTGACCCTTTTCTATCCCTGTGGTACAAACATGGCTGTGTTCCCTGCAACCATTCACTAGAGAGACACAAGAGTATAGGCCTGCCTGTGTTCTCAGTGCGTGCAGGGGCTGTGAGATGTGTCCCACTTTCAGCTGTGTCTCTGCATGCTGGGCTGGTGGCCTGGAGCTTTCCTGGGTTTGGGGTTTGACAATCCCCTGCATCCCCTTCCACTTCTCCAGGTGGACAAGGTGGAGGCCTTCAAGTACAGCCAGAGCACCCGGGACTGCCTGCATGCCAAGTACAACACCCACACCTGTGCCACCGTGGTAGGGGACCATGAGTGGGGGCACTTGCAGTTGGATGCCACCTCCCTCTACCTGCTTATGCTGGCGCAGATGACAGCCTCAGGTGGGATGCCGTTTGGAAACCTGTATCTTGAGGGAATGAGGCACATGACATGGAGGGGGTTGAGATGTTTTGGGCTCTCTATGTAGATCTGTGGCTCTGCTCTTGGGTGTCCTTTGTTGCAGGGACACGACCTGCTGGGGGGAGTGGGAGTGAGGATGTGGCAGCCACAGGGAGGGTGAGGAGGAGGGGGCTGGCTTCTGCAGCCCCTTCCTAGGAATGCCTGAGGACTAATGTGAATTCTCCCCTGCTGCTTCAGGCCTCCACATCATTCACAGCCTGGATGAAGTCAACTTCATCCAGAACCTTGTCTTCTACATCGAAGCGGCCTACAAGACAGCGGTGGGTAGCTTGAGGCCTTTGCCAGGGAAGAGAATCGTGCCCAGAGGGTGGAGGTGGTGGGTAGAACCCCTCAGAAACTTACTGGGAGCACTGCCAAAGGGTAAGGCTCGAAGAGTTTTTGGGAATGACACAAACTGCTGCCTCCCTGCAGGACTTTGGGATATGGGAGCGCGGGGACAAGACGAACCGGGGGATCACTGAGTTGAACGCCAGCTCTGTCGGCATGGCCAAGGTGAGCTGTGGGGATGAGACATGGTCAGTCTGGCTAGGGGTGCTCTGCAGCCTTGGCAGAATGCAGGGGGGGGGTATTTGCATCTCTTCCTTGTTTAAAACTGATCAGTGGAGCTGGCATGGTGTGAGAGCTCTTACAGACTGGCAGTACGGTAGAGGACACTGCTCTCAGTCTCACCCTGCTTGCAGGCTGCCCTGGAGGCCCTAGATGAGCTGGATCTCTTTGGAGCAAAGGGAGGCCCACAGTCAGTGATTCGGGTGCTGTCAGATGAGGTGCAGCACTGCCAGGTGAGGCCTGTGCATGCATCATATCATCAGTAGGCTAATTGCAATCTGATGGGTTTGTGGTGTGAACAGTGGCAACCAAACCTCTTTCCTTCCCTTTGCCCAGTCCATCCTTCACTCGATGCTGCCGAGGGCCTCCTCATCCAAGGAGGTGGATGCCAGCGTGCTCTCTGTCATCTCGTACCCAGCCTTTGCTGTGGAGGACAGCGAGCTGGTGGAAATTACCAAGCAAGAGATCATCACGAAGCTGCAGGTGAGCAGCTCTGCCCTCTTCACCCTTCCTGGGAGACGCAGTTCAAACCCTGCAATCCTTCCCTCCCGCGAAACGTGCTTGGGGAGGGGATGCTGGGACTTGTTCTCTCCCAGTCTCTGTGACCTGTGTCAGAGATGTACAAAGAAACAGTCTGCGTGCTGTCACCCTTGGCTGTGATCGTGGTGCCTGAGCACTGGGTGACTGTGTGAAGGGGGTTTTTGGATGGAGGAGTCCCCCATGCTTCTACAGTGAAAGTAGAAGGTACCTGACACTGTTCCTCCTGTTCAGCTCCTCTTCCCCTCCCTCCCAGGGGCGCTACGGCTGCTGCCGCTTCCTCCGTGATGGATACAGGACCCCCAAAGAGGTGAGTGTCCCCAGTCTGCCACCTGCCATGACTGCAGTGCTGAGGAGAGACTGCCTTGGGTTACATTTTTAGCATCCTGGGTGCTGTGTGAAGACTGTTATGGGGAGCACCCCAGCGATGAGAGCTCTTAGCTCCAGGCATTATCATGGGTCTGAACAGGGCTGCCCAAAATTCCACAGCCCATTGCAGAGGTGTGGCACATCCCATCCATGCCTGCAGCAGATAAGCAGAGGCTGGCTCTGCCCATGTCCTGAAGCTGGTGATGCTGCCTATCTCTGAGGCTGGGGAAAATGGGACTGCCACCCCACATGGGAGCCCTGCAGAGATCAACTTGTGGGTCTCGGTGAGCCCCATGGGGACACAAAGGTGTTTTTATCTCTCCTGCGCCAGCAGGCATCTCGTGTACTGCTATGCTTGACTCTAAGCATGAGAAGGGAAAAAATGGGCAATGATATAAGTGACAAGCATTTGATAACCACAGCACCAGAAAATGGCACTTGGAATATTAAATGACCATCTGGTGAGCCTGTAATCTGGTGGGCCTGTAATCTGGTGGGCTCCTTTGGCTGTCACATCAGCTTGAGGGTTCCTGAATGATTCTCCTTTGCTGTGCTTCTCCAAACCTGAGCGTCACTGGCAACGTGTGTGGCTGGGGCTCTCCAGAGCTCTCCAGTCCAGCCTTTCCCAGTGCTCATGAGCTTTGCCACTGTTTGGTTAACCTTCATCCACAGACTGAGGGCATTTGAGGCTGGGGTCTTGGAGGGGGAGTAAAAACCTCATGATTCTGAGGGGGCTCTGCAACCACCCTCCTTGCTGTTGTGGCCTTTCTGCAGGATCCCAACCGCTCCTACTATGAACCTGCAGAGCTGAAGCTCTTTGAGAACATCGAGTGTGAGTGGCCTTTGTTCTGGACTTACCTGATCATCGATGGGATTTTCAGTGGAAACATGGAGCAGGTACGGGAGGCAGGACCTAGCGGGCCAGGGGAAATGAGTCCTGGGCAAGGGAGGTGTGTAGGGTGGGGCACAGGGAGCCCTGCCCTGATGCTCTGCTCTCTCCTCAGGTGCAAGAGTACCGGGAGGCCCTTGAGGGGATTCTCATCAAGGGGAAGAACGGGGTGCGCCTGGTGCCAGAGCTGTACAGTGTCCCACCAGACAAGGTGAGCTACCTGAGCTGAGGTGGGGGTCTGCTCCAACAGGGTTAGTGAGCAGAGAATAAGAATGCCTCATTGCTACGTGATTAAGTTTTAGCCACTGTTACACGAAATCAAATAGCAACTTCTGCATGGAAGCTTATTTAGAAAAGGTATGATTTGGAGCTGTTAAAAAAACAACAGCACTGCATATTGGATAAATAAATTACTTATTTTCCTCAAAGCTTATCTTGCCCCCGTATGTAAGGGTGCTTTGCTGACAGTTTACTGATGCATTGGCAGATTTGTAAATGCAATGGTGATATTCCCTTCAGCATCTCATGTCTGTGGGTCCCTCAATGACCTGGCTTCTCTTCCAGGTGGATGAGGAGTACAGCAACCCCCACACTGTGGACAGGATACCCATGGGCAAGCTGCCGCTCATGTGGGGCCAGTCCCTCTACATCCTGGGCTGCCTGATGGCTGAGGTACAGTCACCCCTGGTGCTAGGGAGGGCTGGGTGGGCCAGACTTTGAGCTCAGAGGACAAATGCTGCCACTCTGTGCATGGGGAAACTGTCACCTCCATCCCTTGAGACCTTTTAAAGATGGGTTGCTGGTAGGCTTTACCCACTCTGCTGAGCCCGTGAGATGTTTATCTCCTCTTGCCTTTTCTTTTTCCCTCAGGGCTTTCTAGCTCCTGGTGAAATTGATCCCCTCAACCGCCGCTTTGCGACTGTCCCCAAGCCCGACGTGGTGGTGCAAGGTGAGGGAAGAGGACCAGTTCCAAATTTTTGTGTGGGGACAATGCCCACTCAGTGGCTGGCTGTGGGGTGGTTCTACTCGCCGGCACAGCCACACCCCAGCCCTGGCAGCAGGATGTGAGATGCGATGCTGGTCTTTCTACTGGACCCTGCATTGCCCCAAGGAAATGTCACCTGCTACAGCCTCTTTTGCAGAGGATGGAAACTGGGCCCGTCCTCCCACTGCTCATCTGGGTGTAGCGAGTGTTATGGGGAGCAAGGCGGAGCTCTGGTCCCCACAGGGACCCCAGGCAGCTGCCTCTGCATGAACTTGCACCTTTTGTGTGTCCTGAAAGACCATGGGCAGCGATGTCTCACCCTCGTGCCTCTGAAGAGAGCTCTTCTCTCTCCTCAGTGTGCATCCTAGCGGAGACAGAGGGGATCAAGGCTGTTCTGAGGAAGGAGGGCATCCATGTGGAGACCGTGGCTGATGTTTACCCCATCAGAGTGCAGCCTGCTCGCATCCTCAGCCACATCTACGCTCGCCTGGGTGAGCTGCAAGTTCCTGGGTGCAGAAGTTGCTGTCCCATCCTGCTTGTAGATGCTGATGTCCTGCCCTGCTCCTTTCTGCCTGGTTGCTTAGGGCTTTTCTGTTCCTGGGCCTGCAACACTGCTTCTGTACGAGGGGAGCAGGGGTGGCTTTGGCATTACAGCTTCACAGTCACCTCACTCTGAGCAGTGTCATATGGAGTGGATGTGGTATGAGTAAGATCACCCAAATCTCAGTTAGGGAGGCCAGCTCGATCCCAGGGAAGGGTCTCCTGTCTGAGTCTTTAGGCCAGGAGGGATGGCTCTTGCTGGAGGGGAGGCAGGCTCTGAAGGGAGTGTGTGTTGAAATCTGCATGCTCATTCCCTGATACCGCATCTCCTCAGGCACAGGGCTTGTTGTGCAGGAGCTGGAGATCCAGTCTTGGCCAAGGGAGAAACCTGACCTGCCCCAGGCTGTGGGTGCTGGTTAATTTAAGCCACTGAAAGGCCAAGTGTGACATGGGCAAAAGGGGCAGGGGAGCCACCTAGCAGCTGCTGGGACTTCTCCTGAGTGGCGATGCAGCTACTTTGGAAGTCATCTAGGAGCAATGGGGACACTAACAGAGCTGTCACCTTTGGGGTCTAGCCCTGTGCGGTGGGGGCATCCCTTCCCCAGCTTCTGACATTCCCAAGGACCTGGAAGTGCAGAGTATTGCTGAGGTCAGGGTTGTTTGTGTGTCTCTGGTTCCAGCAAGAGTCCTTGGGCAGGGCTGTGGGCCAGAATATCGCTGACGCTTTGAGCTGTGCCAGCTGGATGCAGGGCCCAGGGGTATTCAACACAAGCAACCCTTTTCATCCTGGCTGGTAGCACGGAAGCTTTCTGCAGTTTGCTACCACTTTCCCTTTTGAGAGGATTTGGGGAAAATATCATAAAACCTTATCTTCCCCAGGTCGCAACAAGCAGATGAGTTTGACAGGACGGCCCTACCGGCATATGGGTGTGATTGGGACCTCCAAGCTCTACAACATTAGGAAGAACATCTTTGCCTTCACGCCACAGGTGGGTGGCGTTGTATGTGCTTGTTAGCAGCTGCCACGCTATGTAAATGGATGGGAGGTTTGTCCACTGGCTGAGCACTCAAGCTGGTCTCAGGGCTGGCTGATGGGAAGACGTGAGTGGCACCAGAGGGACCTGATGGCCGTGGAAAGGGCATTCATGTCTCCTTCTCTCCCTGCAGTTCATAGACCAGCAGCAGTTCTACCTGGCACTCGACAACAAGATGATCGTGGAGATGCTGAGGACAGACCTCTCATACCTCTGCAGCCGTTGGAGGATGACCGGGCGGCCCACCATCACCTTCCCTGTCTCTCAGACCATGCTCAGTACAGATCCTCCAACCTCCTCTGTGGGAACATGGGGGTGGGTGGATGGGGGCAGTCTGGGTAATGGGGACACAGCGGTGCTGGATCAGCCAACAGCATCCTGTAAAGAGCTCGCTGCTCAAAGGAGTCACATTGAGTTGGCAGCCATCCGGTAGCCAGCAGGGCTACCTGCCAAGCACCAGTGCCTGAAGCTCAAGGCAGGTTTGTTGGCATGGAAGAACGTCGTCTCCAGGCAGCTAGGCCTGTTTGGGAAGCCTTCTGGGAGCAAGACAAGAAATAGTTCCCCTGTAAAAATGTTCTTGGGGCTCTTCCTGCATCGTGACTCTTCACCAAGGCTAACCACCTCTCAAAGGCTTTCTTAAATGTCAAGGAGGGGAAAACAGAAAACCAAAAGGAGCAGAAAGCTGCACATTGGCTCATAGCAAAACTGGCTTCTCTGGAGAGCCCTCTCTTCCCCATGAGCCAGCACAGGGATGTGACTTCATGCTGTCTTCAGGCCTTTTTGATTTTGCTTGTGTACTTGAAATCCCCTTGGGCGTTGATTGTGTTTGCTGTGGTGTCTTCTGCCCTGACAGCAGCACCCCAACACCTCAACAGCACCCTGAAAGCCAGGGAGGGAGCAGGGGGCTGTATGGATTGCTGCTGTCTGGTGCTACCAGCTTCAGGGTGAAATCCCAGGGGCCTGTAGTGCATCTCAGCCTGGCTTTGCTGGTTATCCAGCCTAGACAGTCATGAATTTCCCTTTTTGGGTGGTGCTGTTGGTGCCACCGCCTGGCTGCACACCCCAGAGCAAGGGTCTGGCTGCTGTCGTGGTGCTTTGCATGTCTGAATGCCCACCTGGTCCTGTGTTACTGGAAGCCTGTTTGATTAGGAGAGTCTGACTGCCTGTGTCTCTGTCCCCGACAGATGAAACGGGCAGCAGCATACACCCCACGGTGCTGGCAACGCTACGGAAGCTGCAGGACGGGTATTTCGGTGGTGCAAGGTGAGTGCATCTTCTTGGGGTGCAGGAGGGAAGAGGACTGGTGTCCTACCTGAGAGTGGCTATATGGGATCAAGATCTGTCGCTCTGCTTGTTTGGGGAACAAGCTGTGGTGGATATGTTGGGGTGTGCTAGGCTGTGAGTGCACCCTGGGGCTACAGTCCCAACTATGGAGGTGCAAGAGAGGACATACCTCCTTGTGCCATTGAATCCATGGCTGTAGGACCCCTCTGGTAGCTTTTGGGCAGCCTTTTCATACCCACATGTGGCTGGAGGAACTGCGAGCAGTTAAGCAGACATTGGGACGTGTGTCCGCTCCCAGACAAGCCTATCTATCCCTGTTGAGGGGCTGCCCTGCATCCAGGAGGCGAGCCAAGGGTGCTGCCTCCCCCTTCCTCTCTGTGTGACCTCCCCTCCTTTTGCCCAGGATCCAGACGGGTAAGTTGTCGGAGTTCCTGACAACGTCGTGCCGAACGCACCTCAGCTTCATGGACCCTGGGCCGGAGGGTAAGGTCTTTGCCAACGGTTACAAGCTCGGCCTTGACAGCTTTGAGGAGCTAGACCCTGAGGAGTGGCTGCATGGCTTGCAGTTTGCAGAGGATGGTAAGGGGGAACAGGCCAGTCGCTACTGTGGTGTGGAAAACACTGAACTCTCCCATGAACCGTTAGCGTCCAACCTCCCTGTGAGCACCTGCCACCGTGTTCCTCATCACTTGGGTTTCCACCATGTTTCTGCACCCGTCTGACCCTCTGCCAATTAACCCCATCTGAGTGACGTTCACGGTGACGCTAGTGGGGTGGCGGGGCTGGGTGAACAGAGGCGGCTGTTGCAGCCCCTCAGCAGAGGGGTTTCCCAGTCAAACGGGGCTGAGGTTGGGGGACGTGGCTGTAGCAAGCATGGGAGACATTCCTGAACAAGCCACCCCAACCTCCGTAGGCTGTTGCGTGGGGAAGAGACGAAGGCTCGGCAACCTGCCTCTGCCCTGGAGATTTGGCTGAAGATGTTTGGTGTGGTCAGCACAAGTGGTGGTGCAGAAGGTGACTGTACAGTGCCCGAGGTGTCCCTGGGTCCCCAGGCATTCTCTGGGTGGCATTTTCACAAAACTGTTGGGCCTCCCTGGACAGGGCGGCTCCAGTGCGTGCCAAATTGAGGCCTTGCTGCTGTGGACAGGGTGCCCATGGGGCCTGTGAACCATCACAGCATGATGGACCCCCTTGCTCTGAGACCATGGCGGGATGCAGGTTTTGCTGCTCCCCTCGCCAGCAGCCCTGGGCACGTCCTCCTCCTGTGTGACCCAGTGGTGGTCATCTTCCCAGCCTTCCCATCGATCTGCTCTGCCTTTGCTGATCCTGGAGCCAACGTCTCCACTGCTGCAACTCTGAATGTTTACTTCTTTTGCATGGCCGTCATCCTCTCGCCTCATCCTCACTCTGCAGTTGCACTGCCTCTTGCTGCAGCTTGGCAGGCTGCAGCCAAGCTCCTCCAAGGTGTCTGCTTCCTCCTACCCCCAGCAGGAGGTGGGGTCTGCCTGGCCAGTGTGTCCACTTTGGCCTCTCTAGAAGATGCTCAGTTTTAAGTTTTTCTGTGGTCAGACGTTGCAGGTAGACAATTTTCTCAAGCTCAGTGTCTATCCTGGGGTATTTCCCCAACTTAGCCCCCAAGCAATGAATGCAGGGCATCCCTACCAGACGTATGAAGGAGATGCTGTGCTATCAGCCTTGGATGCTGTTTGTAGTTCTCCTCCTAGAGCAGAAATGCTGCTGGCCCACTGGTTGGAAATGCAGCAACAGCTCTGTGTTGCATAGCATCACCTTGTGTGGGGCATCGCCCACCTTGGGCATCACTCTTGCTGGGCATTGCTGTTAGGTACTGGCTGAGCAGAGACATAGTCTCTGAGCACCCTCTCTGTGCTGTAGTTAGTGAGTGGTGGCCCTGGTGCTCCCAGCGTGGAGGTGGAGGCTGGGCAAAGACAGGCAGGAGCTGGTGCTTTGTAAAGGAGAGCATGCTGCCCTCCTTTAACTCCTAACTAGAAATAACTGAATTACTAATAGGAAATAACTACTGCAAAACTTGCCCTGTCTTGCTCCCATGCTGGAGCCTTGGTGGGGTGAGGCTCTTGCTGTGCTGGGGCAATCCAAGTGGTCTCTGCTTGGACAGACAGTGCTGCTGCTGCTGCCTGTTTGGTTGGCTGCTGGTGCTAGCCCCACGCTGTTGCTCTGTGCAGCCAGCAAAGCTTTGTCCCTGTGGGGACGCAGCTCGGGACCTCTGCCCTGGAGTGCCATGGTGCCCAGTGGCTGAGGCCCTTTCTTTTTCTTCCTGTTCCAGCGGACACGTATGACGAGGTTGCACAGTACCTAGACCACCTGCTGCAGCGCACGGTTCCGCAGTCGAACCTGCCTCCCACTGCCCAGCAAGGAGGGCTAAAGCGCTTCCGTGCCGCCGTCCACACCACCCGTGACCTCATGTCCCTGGCATCCAAGGCCAAGGACCTTCATGTCCAGAGTGAGTAACTCCAGCACCCTTTACATCTTCTCTCCGGCCTCATGGTGAGGCTGAGGTGCCTTTGGGAGGCTGAAGTGCCTTTCCCATCCATGTGGGATACAGTGTAAACCAGGGCGACCTGCAGAACAATCTAGCCTTCGCTTGGGCACATACATCTGAAGTTCTTTGTCTTAGTCCTGGCTATGGTATCGTGGAGCTGGTCCCTCTTGGAAACTCCCAAACATTCCTCTAACCACGTGGGTTTCTCCCAGGAGTCAGCTCCTCTGCAATTGCTCCTTGGGAGGAGCAGAGGGTGGGTCATGAGCTGATTTGAGCACAGTGATGGTGGCTGAGGTTGAAAAATGCCTGCACCAACTGACCCTGTCTTTCTTTTAGATGTTGGGATGTACGTCCCCAGCAAGATCTTCCAGGCATCCCAGCAGTCAGTCAAGCTGCTGAGCTCACCCCACCAGCATGACCAGGAAGGCAAGGTGAGCCCTTTTCCTCCCTGGCTGGGCTGGCTGAGCACTGCTGGCTTCTCATCTGGAGCCAGAAGATCCTTGTGGGGCTACATGGGGAAAGCTTGGTCCTTTTTTTGGGGGGGATGCCCCTGGGCAAGTAGCTTTGGCTCCACGCCTCCCTGTCCTCAGTGCAAGGTGCTGCAGTGCTGACCAGGAGCACGGCTCTCTCTTCCCCCAGAGCCACGCACTCCATGCAGAGATGAACCTGCCCCGCGACGAGGCTGGCAATGTGGACTGCAAGGCACTGGTGGACCAGCTGCGCATCTGCCCCACGCTGCAGGAGCAAGCAGACATCCTCTACATGCTCCACATCCTCAAGTATGGCCAGCTCTGAGACCTTCCTGCTCACTGGGTGGACAGCTGGCATGGCCATGCGTGTACCTTGACCTGCGGAGCCTGGGTGCTGCTGCAGGATGATTTGATGGCAGTAACCTGGCATCTCCTTCACTGCAGGGGGCCTGAGTGGCACACAGGGCTGGAGAGTGAGCCTGGCCCCACTGTCAAGGAGCTCCTCACTGAGCTGTACGTGCGGGTGGGGGCCACGCGCCAGTGGGCTCTGATCCGCTACATCTCTGGCATCCTCAAGAAAAAGGTGGAAGCTTTGGATGAGGTAAGAGCCCTGCCACTAAGGCCTGGTGGGCTGAGGGCATCATCAGCTCTGTCTCCCTCTGCCTTGTGCTGAAGCCCCAAAGCCAGAGCTGATGGTGATGCCTGGCCCGATCCTTTCCATCCGCAGGCCTGCACAGCCCTCCTGTCTCACCAGAAGCACTTGACGGTGGGGCTGCCCCCAGAGCCACGTGAGAAGACGATCTCGGCGTGAGTGTGGTGCCTCTTCTTTCCCATGCATTCTGGGCTGGGACTGGATGCAAGACAGCCTGCATCTCCACCCTGGACCAGAGGGATGCAGGGCTGTCTCTTACCTACTCCACCATTCCCTCCCCAGCCCGATGCCCTACGAGGAGCTCGTTCACCTCATTGACGAAGCCAGCGAGAAGAACCTCAGCGTGTCCATCCTCACCCAGGTGAGGGGATACACCACGGCTGGGTGTCAGCTCTGGCAAGCAGCAGTGGGGTGACCTCCCTCTGTCTCTCCAGGAGATCATGGTGTACTTGGCCATGTACATCCGCACCCAGCCAGCGCTCTTCACCGATATGTTTCGAATCCGCATTGGGCTCATCATCCAGGTGATGGCAACAGAGCTGGCACACTCCCTGCGCTGCTCAGGTACGTGTACTGAGGTTGGTGGGATGGGGACTATGGTGCCTGGGGTCCTGTCAGCCAGAGGAGAAATGCCGTTAAAAATGGGCAGCTCTCAAACTCAGGACGAGACTCGGTGTGAAAATGGCAGGGTGTGTGGTTGGGATGGCTCTTGGGTAATTTCCTTGCAGTGTCTATCTAGATATGTGTTGGGCTGGCATGAGGAGGAGTCCCTGTTGTAGGCAACAGCTGGAGTTTATCGTGGAATCATAGAATCCTTAGAGCTGGAAGGGACATTTAAAGGTCATCTAGTCCAGCTGCCCTGCAGTGAGCAGGGACATCCACAGCTGAATCAATTTGTCCTTGAAGGATGAGCTGTATGCCCTGCTAACAGACTGGGGTGCAGGCTGGGAGGGTGAAGGGTGAACAACGTTGCAATTCTTCTCTCCAGCTGGAGAAGCCACTGAGAACCTGATGAATCTCAGCCCATCCAATGTGAAGAACCTCCTCTACCATATCCTCTCCGGCAAGGAATTTGGGGTGGAGAAGAGTGGTGAGTCTCTTGGCGGGGCTGAGAGCATTTCTGGGCAGAGCCGGGTCCTGCTGCAGAGCGTGGCCAGTTCTGGGCATCCTCTTCTGTGGAGAATGTCCCCATTCTCCTACCTTTACAGCACAGCTTCTGCACTGCAGCGGTCTGTATTCTTCAGCAGGCTGGTCTCTGGGGATTGAGCCTGAGTCCTCTGACTATTGGGGCTTTCCTTAGCTCAGTTTTTGGTATGATCCAGCCTGAATTGAAGCAGCTCTGATGCTGTAGTGTGAGCTGGGGATACAAGGCAAGGCTGTGCATAAGTACCAGCGCTGCACAGCAGTGAGGGATATCTACATCCTGAGCTGCTGTACCCACTCCAGACCTCTCCTCTCCTCCAGTGCGATCAGTGGACTCGCTGGTCACCACTGCTATCTCCATCTACGACGTGGAGGCTGCCGGGGCCACCAAGACTGAGCGCGCTGGCATCGTCAAGCTGAAAAGTGAGATCAAACAGGTGAGGGCAGGCAGTGCAGACTGCTTCCCTGAAGGTTTGTAGGGGCAAACAAACTCAGGACAAGCAAGGCTGATGGGAGAGCAGAAGAGAGTTCGGTCCTGGGCTATAGAAAGCTTACAGCTGCCTCCAGAAGCCCCTTTTGGCTCACTCCTGCCCCAGGAGGGATGTGGGGTAAACCCTTTAGTGCAGGAGTTGCTCTGGCAGTGTAGTATGGGGGGAAGTACAGGGGTGCTTGAGAAGATGCAGGGAAGGGGTGGGGACCATGCAGCATCCCTGGTGGGGATGATGTCCTGGTGGGCCCCTTTCAGCAACAGAAACTTCATTACCTTCTTCTCTTGCAGCAACTGGATAAACGTAGGCAGTCTCTGACCGGGAGTAAGGTGAAGCCACCTTGGTCCTTCTACAGCCTCAGCTTTTATCCGTCAAGCTGCATATCAGGGCAGCTTCTGAGCATGCATGAGTTAATGAGCTTTCCTAAATGAACCCACTGAGTGAGCTGCTGCAGCAATGAGCTGGCTTCCCTTCTCGGCAGGCTTAGCATTGCTCTGTTTTTCAGGGAGCTTCCCTTTAAGTGGGATCTGCTGTGTTGAGGCCGTAGAAGAGGAAGGTTTCTCAAAGCCATGGGTGCCCTGGCATTACAGCCAGCTGGGAGCAGTGCTGCATAGCTGCCACGGTCAAATAGATCCTATTATACTGCCAAAAAAATGCTGAACGGGGTGGCACTGTGTCTCCACTGCCACAACCCAGTGGCAGCCATGCCAGGACATTGACTCATGGATCCCACCTGTACTCTCCTGCTACTTCCTCTCAGTCTCACGCCAGACAAGTGCCTCCTCTGGGGCCTGGCTTGTGTTTAGGTGTGGTCCTGGCCTGGCCTGTGGGGACCAGGTTGATGCAGCAGCTGCAGCGTGAAGCCTGGTGTCACAGAGGGACAGCGCACGTGGCAAGGACAGTCCCCCACCTGCTGCTGGCCCTCCTGTTTCAGGAGTTCTTGCCCATGCCAGCAGAGCAATCACAGCCCTGCTTCTCCTCCAGTGCAGTCCTTTCCCTGATGCTAACATGAGACTTTCTGCATTTTTGCCTTTCAAAACTTCCTCTCAATGTCCAGCTAACCACAGCCCCTGGGATAACTGCTCTGTGACCTGAGCTTGGTCTGTGCTGCTGCTACTCTGCTCATCATGATTGCTGCCGTGCCTGGGCACTATTTGATTTATGTCTCTCCCTTTCTCTTGCAGCCTGGGGACGGTGACCTGCTGCCCTCTCTGGTAACCTGCGTTTGTTGGCTGTGTGCATGGGATCTGTCATGCTTTGTGGCTGCAGAAAGGAGCAGTGCTCTGGCCGGGGGTGCTGATCTCCAGGCTGTGGGGAGCTGGGGCTGTGGGGAGGGCTCTGTTGTTGGCAGCTCTGCCCCGGGTACCTGGCTGCGTGAGCACAAGCCCTCAGGCAGCAGTGTGCTGTGCTTTTCTCGGGTATTTAACCCTGCAGCAGTTTCTTTTCTCCTTGTTTGTCTATCCAGTCTGCTGGGCAATCAGAGCTGCTGGACAAAGGCTCCTTTTCAAGCTTACTGAAAGATCAGGGCAGTAAGGACAGCCGCCAGGGCCAGTGGAAGCGGAGGCGGCGGCTGGATGGGGCCCTCAACCGTGTCCCCTTGGGTTTCTACCAGAAGGTCTGGAAGGTCCTGCAGAAGGTGAGCTGGATGTCCACACACGAGCCTCTGGTCCCCAGACACTAGCCTTCCCAGGGGGAATTAGGCACTGATGGCTTGTCCCTGAGGTTGTGTTGGTACGTGCTTTATGCACAGTGCTTTCAGCTGGCCCTGGAAAGCTGGGGAAGAGCTGGAGCTGCCTTGTAGGCATGCAGCACCTACTTCACCCTGTGTTTACCCTTGCAGAAGGGGGCTAGGTCTGCTGAGGAACTTTATGTGTTGGGCAGGGCTGTGAGCTGTGAGAACCTGGTGTTGGGGCCACAGCTGAGGCAGCTCTGGGCACTGCTCATCCTCGGCATGGTAAACCAGGGAGCAGAGTGCTGTGTGCAGGAGCGCTCCAGGTGATGCTGATCTGGTGTTTAAGGAGTGATAGATTGTTGTAAGGAGGCAGGAGGTGGAGCTGGGGCATGTGGGCAGCATGCAGTGACATTCAGCTGGCAATGAGGGCACAGTGCTGCTCCAGGCTCTAACTGTGGCCTCTACATCTTGTTCTGCAGTGCCACGGTCTTTCCGTGGAGGGCTTTGTTCTCCCCTCTTCAACAACCAGAGAGGTAGGTTTACTAGGTGGGGAACACGATGGGTGTGAGGCCACTCTGGTTGAGTGCCCAGCCTGGCTCAGAATTTGCGCTGATGATAACAGCACTCTATGTGCATTTCTCCCTGCCTCCATGCAGATGACCCCGGGGGAAATGAAGTTTGCCGTGCACGTGGAGTCGGTCCTCAACCGCGTGCCCCAGCCAGAATACCGGCAGCTGCTGGTAGAGACGATCTTGGTGCTCACCATGCTGGTAGATGTGGAGGTGCACACCATCGGTGGCATCATACCTGTGGAGAAGATCCTGCACGCAGCCAATGACCTCTTCTATGAGGAGCAGGTAGGGGCTGCAGTCCGCACCCAGGCTACCTAGGGATCAGTCAGCCATGCTGAGGGCTTGCCTGTTGTCCTCATGGGGCACAGCAACAACGCAGCATCCTCCTCGCCCCTCATCACACGTGGGGTGCAAGCGAGCACGGGTCAGCCCTTATTCCTAATGCCTCTGTTCTTCTTCCCCATCCAAAATCCAGAAAGCCCTGGGTGCTGATGACCAGATGCTAGAGAAGGATCCCTCCACGGGCATTTGCGACCTGCTGTACGACAGCGCACCGAGCGGCCGCTTCGGCACCATGACCTACCTGTCCAAGTCAGCGGCCCTGCACCTGTACGACCTCCTGCCCGGAGATGGCTGCGCCATGCAGTAGATCTCGCTGCTCTTCTCCCCGCGCTCTGGACTCCTGGAGAGGCGTTGTTGCACGCTGCTTTCAGCCACGGACCTTCAGGCTGTGTTTGTGGCGCGGTCGCCTGGCCTCGTGCTGGGAGCTGTTGGGGAAGGGCTGAGCTCACAGCCCTGCCTTCTGCTCCAGCTCGCCTTAGGGCTGGGGGTCAGGACGGACCCCCGATGCTGTTCTCCTGCCAGATTGGAGGGTTTTAACCTGTTCTGTGCTGCTTTTCCCTCCAAATCTGCAGGGTTTAGTCTAGCGTGAGCTAGGGATAGTGCTGCTGGACTGAGGGGGAGCACGCCATGCCATCCCCACACCTTTGTCCCCCCCCATAACGGTGGGGAAAGCAGTTTCATGTGTGTTTTCTGACCCTCTGTGGGTCTGTGTTGCCTTAATGCTGCTCTTGGGCCTGTTTTGGCCCCCCCGGCCTTGAGCCGGCTTGGGGCCGCCTTCAGGCCTCAGGCCTTTTTTAACAAAAGTCACATTTTTTTCAAACAAAAAAGCCCATTCGTGCTGTGTGGGAGCCCGCAATAAAACGTCTCCAGCACGCGTGTGCACAGTGCGTTGCTCATTGGGCGGGCTCAGGGCGGGGGGGCCGCCATGTTAGCGGGCCGACAGGGGAAGGACTACATTTCCCAGCATGCCCTGCGCGAGGACAGCTCTTCCCAGCATCCCCCGCGCTCGGACTACAGCTCCCGGCGTGCCCCGCGGCGGTGAGGCCGGGCGGCCCGGCCCGGTGTGGCGGCCCGATGGCGGCGGGGCCGCCCGTGGCCTACGTGTACAGCCCGGAGTACGCGGCCCTCTGCGATTCCCTCTGCAAAGTGCCCAAACGGGTGGGCTGCGGGGGATGGGGGCTGCCGGGGGGGGGCGGGATTCGGGGAGGTGGGAGGGAGCCCTGTGTGAGAGGGCCTCGCTGTGGGACGGGTGGGGGGGCTCTGTGTGAACAGGGTCCCACTGCGTGAGGGGAGTCCCAGCGGGAGGAGGTGGAGGCTCGCTGAGGGGGCCCTGGTGTGAGGGGGCACCGGTGTGAAGGGCTCCTCCCCAGCATCACAGCTCTCATGCTGCCCTCACGCTCATCCTCATCTTGCTTTTTTTTTTTTCCCCCAGGCCAGCATGGTGCACTCGTTGATCGAGGCGTATTCCTTGCTCGACCACATGATGTAAGTGACTCCGTTTTCTGCCTGGAGAGCCTTTTCCTATCTGCTGAGGCTTGGCAACGCTGAGCGCTGTTGTCTTTCTGCCCTCACTCATGGCAGAAGGCTGCGAGGCTGTGGGGCACCTCGCAGATTTGTAGGATCTAATGAGAGCCTGCTTGTTTGTTAAATGGACTGGATCATGGTAACGATGGCAGATGTAATTTTTGGCTACCCTTCCTGGCCTAACAACATGCACATTGCCTCATGCTGCCTCCGTGGAGGCCCTCTCACAGCTTCAAGCCATGCTGCTGCTGCCGAAGCCCATGGGCAGTGCTGAGGCTCAGGGAGATGGTGCTGTTGTGCTGCGCTGCTGCCTGGGAGCTGTTCTGTGAAGTGTAGGTACTGTTCTGGAGAGAAAGCAGAGTGAGGTCTGGAGCAGAAGGGTTAGAACCCATCCTTGGGCTCTTCAGATTGGGGATATGAAGAGGGAGGAAAGGCTTCTCTTGCACAGCATCTCAAAACACCTTGAGAAATCCCACACTCCTGTTTGGCTGGGCTAGGAAGTCTCTGCAGGACTTTTTATTTCTTATTTGTACTAAGATTTTTGTTTAATTGTTGTTGTTTAGAGTGCTGCACAAGCTGTTACAGACGCAAAATGGAAGGGGAGAGAAGTGGTCAACCTACAGGCAAGCGTGGAGCGTTCTTCCAGTAGCTCTGACCTGTACCACAGTGCTGCTTGCGGAGCATTTTAATGAATCACAAGTTTTAATTGGGCAGATGGCAAAGTACCTGAACCCAGGGAAGATGTGAGCAAGTTGCTGAGGACAGAGATGGTCTCTGAATGTGGCAGAGCTAAGAGCGCATAGGTGTCACTGTGTCATTGCTCAGCTCCTGCTCTGGCAGACTGGTGTCCTAGAAACTTTGTGCCTGCTAGGAGTCACTCAGACAGGGACAGCAAACAGGAAAGGGAGATAAACCCTTAAAGTGAGGGTGAATGGTTAATTGCAGGCAGCACCTGCAACTGTTCCTTGTTGGAGTAGGCACAGCAGCCAGTGCTAAGCTTGTGTGAGAACTGAGAAGGCCTGTTCCAGATTTCTACTCAAAGTGGCAGTTGGGTATGAGAGTGGGATGATTTTGTTCGTTATTTTCTAATAGCAGTTGCCAAACTGTCTGAGGAGGTTAAAGCTGAGCATTGCAGTAGTGTCCTGACCTGCTCCCTCTCCTCTCTGCTAGGATAATCAAGCCCAAAGTGGCTTCCATGGAGGAGATGGCAAGCTTCCACACGGACGCTTACCTGCAGCACCTGCAGAAGGTCAGCGAGGAGGGGGACGATGACCACCCAGAGTCTGTGGAGTATGGACTGGGTAAGGACACAGATTTATTGCAGTAGGGTGACCAGTGCAGGGTGCTGTTTGCTGGCAGGCTGCACAGGTGCCTCGCTGTAGCTCTCAGGTGCTCCCAAACCACTTCAGCCAGCAGTTACCTGTCAAGTTGATGCTTCCCGTGTTGCCAGCAGAGAGTACTGCCAGCCCCACGCCGCTGCTCTGCCTGCCATGAGAACGACAGCATGAAACTGCTGCCAGGAACCAGACCTGCACCGTTTGCACAATGGCTTTGCTTATTATCTTGAGCAGCAGGCTCTTGCCTGCTGGATTACAAAAAGCTTGAGTGATACAGTAGCCCTTTTCGTCACTGAAGCTGCTTTGCCTGCACTTGGAGGAGCAGCCCTGGACTTGTGCTGTGCTGGGGATCCGCTCTAGGGAGACTGCTGTAGGAACTGGAGGAGGTCAGGTCCTAGCTGTGGACCTGTGAGACACCTAGACCCGTCTTCCTTGTGGATATCCCAGTTTTTAGAGCGAAAATATATCTGCTGCTGCATCAGGGCTTTCCTGGTGCAACAACAAAGAGCTGAGAGTGTGTTTTGCAAGCTTGCTGTGGGATAGTAGGTCAAGGTAAATAAGCATGCAGATCAGAAATCAGCTTAAAACCCTTCTGTGAATCTGAATGAGCTGAGTACAAGAAAGGTTTGTTTCCCTCCCCCCACACACACATTTACCACTCACTAAATTTGCCACACAAGTCCAGGTACGATACTTGTCATGACGGTTTTGCACAGTGGTTTGTTTTTAATTTCAGCGTGCACAGAATGAAAAGCTAAAGCTGTGCTTGAGGAGCAGTAGCCCAGAGCATGCTTTCTCCCTCAGAAATGCCTGATGCTGGCTGTCACCCACAGGTTACGACTGTCCAGCTACTGAAGGGATCTTCGACTACGCAGCAGCCGTGGGGGGAGCCACCATCACCGCGGCCCAGTGCCTGCTGGATGGCAAGTGCAAGGTAGCGATTAACTGGCCTGGAGGGTGGCATCACGCGAAGAAGTAAGGAAACAATCTCTTCCCTTGTGTTTTCTCACCTGGTGTCTGACCCAGCTTCCCCGTGAACCCTCAGGGGGAGGAGATCCAGCAGCGTGGTGTGAGGGGGTGAGGGAAGGACGCAGGGTATAGGGCGGGTGCTGCAGCGTGGCCCTGTGACGTGTCCCCACATCCAGAGACTACTTCTTATGCCCGGGGCTCAAGTGAGAATCGATTTTGCAAAGTATGTTGTGGTCCATAGAGAATGGCAAAGGACTGGTGACCTTTCAAACACGAATGAGTGTGGCAAAACATTGCCCAAATTGTTCTGCGTGGCTTTCTTGGTTTGTTGATAAGAGGAGTGAAGTAGTGCAGGTCTGACCTCTGGTTTTAATGGTGCTCTGAGATGTGGTGTCAATAACAGGCCTCTGTCAGGAGAGGAAGTGTCAGCGTTGTCCCTGAATCCTGCAATTATGGGGCACTAATATAATTCCTGTGGCTTCCCTATTCCCCATGGTTGTGTATGTTTTGTTAACTTGTGTCCCCCATCTTCCAAAACGTCACACCAGCAAATGCAGAAAAGGGGATCCCCAGAATTTTGCATAAGTCACATCTCTAACCCTAATTAAAAAAGATCTGCTCCGTTTGACCAGCTTCTCGCCTGGGGAGTAGTGGGGGAGTTGCCCAGAATTACCTGTGAGCCCTTTGGCCTTGCAGAGCTGCTCCAGGTAAAGCCAAGACACTTCTGTATCAGCATCCTGGGCTCAGTGTCATGCAGAAACTGCTCTGCAGCTTTGGGGGACTTGTTGGTGTGGTGTTATTTAGGGTAAGGTTCTGGGTTTGTAGGCCATGGTTTAGGTTAGCCACGCAGGATGGATGTGAGTGTGCATACAGGGCTCGGTGGCAGCTCACAGAGCTGCAGGGAGCTGATGTCTGCACTGCGTACCCACGCCAGGTGAACCAGCTGGTGCCAGGTGGTGGCCAGGACCTGAGCTAGAAGCAAGTCAGGGATTGAGAAACTCTCTTGTTCCTTTGGTGCCAGCAATTGGAAGCTTCCTGCTGCTGGCAAGCACAGGGTGGAGAAGTGAGCAGTCGTGTTCTCAGTGATCTGGGCTGCTCCTGGCCCACCTCTTCCTCCTCTCCACCCCTGCAAGATGAAGGCTTGCAAGTGCAGGTGGCAAAGCTGAGACCAGTGGCGATGGCACTGGTGACGTCCAACCTCGTGGCTGTTTTTCTCGCAGAGATGAAGCTTCTGGCTTTTGTTACCTGAACGATGCTGTCCTGGGGATCCTGCGTCTGCGCCAGAAATTTGACCGCATCCTTTATATTGATTTGGATTTGCATCACGGGGACGGTAAGGCCCGGCACAGGCTGCAAGCTGCATAGACTTGAGTAAGGCTTCACCCGCTGCAGCAGCAATGGCTTTGTCCTCTTTCAGTGTGAATTCCTTCAATCCACTTCTGCCGTGTCCTGCTTTGTGGGTGTTACTCAAGTACACTGCCCTCTCATGAGGTTCTGGGCAGTGGTCTCATATCTAAAGCAGCACACTGCATTAAGTCTGTTCCTGCTGCAGTTAGCCTCTCTGGTGAGGACTTTCCCCAGGCCCTTGTCCCCATCTTGGGTGACAGTGTTTAATTCTTTAATGTCACCTGTGCAAAGGGGATGCAGTCGGTAACGAGCATTGCTTTTAAGGGAAGTCATGACACTTGAAAGTAAAAGCAGAGAGGGCCTTGCTGAGAGTGCTCTTTGCTTCAGGGACATTATTTCAACACCGCTTAACATTTCTGCTCTCCTAACTTTTATGGTGTGTTTCATTTTGCTCCATTTCCCCCCTGCATTTGGTTTCTGTTAAGTTTCCCATTACTTCTTTTTCCCTTCCCACCCTCACTATTTTAATACATCTTTAAGGAAAAAGAAGAGGCATGTGGAATTGCAGCAGCACTGGGAAAAGCAAGAGAGCCCAGTAGCTCTGATTCTAATCAGAGCCAAGCTCCAGGCAGAGCATCCATGCTCGGCTCCCTCCCCAGCCTTGCAGACGAGCACTGACTCGAGGTATTGGGACCCCTTCAGTTCTGATTAGCATGAGACCTCTCAGATTCATTTCAGTTGTGACCGCTGCTGCCTTTGAATTCAAATCTCCATTGATGGAGGATGGCTTTAGTGAACTGCTTTTGTTTTTCTGTTTTGTTCGTTACATTCCTGCTCTACTCACCGCGTCTATTGGTCGTCTCTTTCGATTCTGTCACTTACACGAGTGACGCATGGAAGTTTTTTTCTTTTCCATCTTCTGATAGGAGTTGAAGATGCCTTCAGCTTCACCTCGAAGGTCATGACTGTTTCTCTGCACAAGTTTTCACCGGGATTTTTCCCAGGCAAGTTGAACTTGCGAGGTTTGTGCTAATTTGATTCATGTGTCAGTGATGAGGTCTCAGTACAGGCACATCCCGTCCTCATCAGCATGGGTGTCTTGCTGCCCTCTGCATCTAAATATTCCCTCTCTTTTGACGCGGAAGAAGGAAGAAGGGGGAAACTGTTTATCTGACATATCTCCTCCTTTCTTCTTGTGGCTAAGTTCTGGGCAGAGGCACTGCTGGCTGCCCTTGGAAGCTTAATTACAAGATAGGACAGAGAGCTGGAACCAGGTCCATCAAAACCTTCCAGTGGTGGTGTTAAGTGGGCTTCTCCATAAGCATACCAGGCCCTGGCACTCTGCTCTTGCCTGAGGCGTGCCACATGTTTCTCTTAGTGCTGAGCCTCTTTTCCTCTTTGTTAACCACTGGCTGTTTCCATTTTGCAGGCACAGGGGATGTGACAGATGTTGGCCTGGGGAAAGGTCGCTATTACAGCGTGAATGTGCCTATTCAAGATGGCATTCAAGATGAGAAATATTACCAGATCTGTGAAACGTAAGCCCTTTTGCTCTGATATGGTTTACTTGGATGGGATTTTAGAGACTGCATGGATTTTGCTTGTTTTTAATTCCTGTTGGGATGGGGCAAGGGGCTGATGAAGGTCCTGGGGTGAGATCTGGGTAGTGCAAGCTCTTTGGTTTGACACCACAGTGGTTTATAATTGCACGTCAAATAAGCTGCTTAGGTTCTCAACCAAGGCAGAAGCGTTTATTCCAGGAACCACATCTGTTTCTTACATTAGAGAAATAAAGACACTGTTGTGAAAGAAACATGTTTTTCTCCATTATCTGCTTTATATTTTTGGCTTCAGAGTGCCATGCTGGGAACAAGGAGATTCCTAAGAATCTCCTTGAGCAAAGTCAAACACCTGAGGTGCCCAGTTGTCTTCTGCAAGAGAATTCTTGTAATAAGGAATTAAAAGGACACTGGCCATCTATGTACAAAGTGTGTTCGAGCCAGGGGGAGCTTGTTTTTGCCCCAGGAGTATGGGAGAGGGCAGTGATAATGTGGAGCCCACCTCTGTTCCTCCTGTCTTGTGCTTGCTAGAGGCAGCAGGAGCATACCCTGCTTTTCTCTGTGGCTATCACAGGAAAGGAAAACCCCTGGGCCTGGCTTCCAGCCCTTCTACTCAGGCCAGCTGATGTACGTGTGTAGTTTGATGCTCCAGCTGAGCTAAGCTTGCAGTAACCCCCTGCTTCTCTCTACAGTGTGCTGAAGGAGGTGTATGCTGCCTTCAACCCCGAGGCAGTGGTGCTGCAGCTGGGGGCTGACACCATCGCTGGAGACCCCATGTGCTCCTTCAACATGACACCTGAGGGAGTGGGCAAGTGCCTGAAGTACGTCCTGCAGTGGCAGCTGGCAACTCTCATCCTGGGAGGAGGTGAGTGTGTGCACAGCATGATGGTCGCAAGGAAGCATGAAAACATGTCCTTGTTGGCAAGAGAGATCATTCTGGGTCTACAGAGGTGCCTGGAGGAGCTTCCGCAGCTTGTTCCTTCCAGTAAAATCTCTCTCTTCCCTTTTCCCCAATCTTTCCCTTCCCAAATCACAATTCTTGCTGGAGACAGGAGGCTACAACCTTGCCAACACAGCCCGCTGCTGGACATACTTGACTGGGGTCATCCTTGGCAGAACGCTGTCCTCTGAGATCCCTGATCACGAGGTAAAGTTTTCCGTGCCCTCCCTTCTCCTTGCCCAAGAATAGAGTCATCCCACCTAATCCAAGAGGCACCCTGTCAGCTCAGTGCCGTTTCACTGAGAGGCTCTCCTGTAACAAGAATGTGCTGCCCTGGCAGCATAGTGGGTGCATGTTCCCAAAAACTGAGGCTGTCTGCATCTTTTTGGAAGGATTCTGAGAAACCAATAAGCTCCAGCCTCAGATAATTACAGAGGATGAGGAGGTGGAGTCACCTGCTTGCTCAGAGAGCTCCTTAGGATGTCCTCCTCCAGGGACAAGGATCATCTGAAAATCTGCTGAGTCAGATGGAGCATATCCGTGGTGCTTGTGTATGGCCATGCTCCGTCTTGTTGGGGGTGCTGGATGAGACAACTGAGGGATTGTAAAGTCTCATTAGCCTCGTTTGGTTGCTTACTCCTCTCCTCTTGCTGTAGTTCTTCACAGAGTACGGCCCTGACTACGTGCTGGAGATCACACCCAGCTGCAGACCGGACCGCAATGAGCCACAGAGAATTCAAGAAATTCTCAACTTGATCAAAGGTGAGTAGGCAGGTAAAGCTGACGCTCCTGCTTTGGGCTTATTTTGGCCTCTTAAGGAGGACTTCAGGCTCATGGGAGTCTTCCTTGCTAGCTGGAAAGATGAAACCCCATTTCTTTGTTTGCTCATCATACACGGTGTCTTGTCTCCCACTTGGCATTCTCAGTGTCAGCAGCACATTTAGTTCAGAGCTGTGGGCCCTGTTAGCAATGGGTGCCGTTGCCTTTCCTCTGCCTGGGCAGAGGAGGAATCTGTTAAACAGCTCTGGGTGCTCTGGGATGTCCCTGGCTGGGCCATGCCATCAGGCTGAGGTTGGGCTCAACCCTTTTTCCTCTTTTATTGCAGGGAATCTGAAGCACGTGGTTTAGTGGAGAAGGGAAGGCTCAGGTTCCTGCAAGAGCGTTTCCCTGTTGGAGAGACGTTTCCGGAGCGGCTGGTGACATTTGTGGCTGCGGGGGGAATTTGGATGAGATTACTGTTGGTTCGTTGTTGAATCTGCTTCTCTTTAAAAAAGAAAAGCCTGCTCTGTGCCACAGATCTCCATGGGCAGGAAAGTGAGCCCTCCAGCCACAGCTTCCCTGTGCCAGCAGAGCCTCTCCTGCTCATTTCTCTTCACTTTTTTAACGTGGTTGAAGTTTATTCTCACAACAGGTTTTAAACGTTTTTTTAAGAGAGAGGCCACTGCAAGCTGTGTTTTAAACTCTTGGGCATTTTTTTTTTCCACATAAAATATTTGAAAAACTCCAGCCCCTTTTCCTTTCACCCCATATCTGCCCTGCCTTGCCTGCGCTCAGCTGTTGCTCACCGTCCCTTCAGGGGAAGAACCCCAAGTGCCAAATTCTGGGGCTCAGTGAGGTTTAGGTAAGGAGCAAGAGTGTGGTTGCCAGCCAGCTGGGTTGTCCCTCCTGGGCTGTCCCCACACGTGGGTTCCCCCTCCAGCCATCTTACCACTGTCACCTACTGCAGCGCTGGCACCAGCTGACCCCTTCTTGCCACCCACCCTATACAGGGAGGGGGGGGGGGGGGGGGGGCGTGTACCCAGCATGGTTAGTGGGGGATCAGGGGCTGGCCCAATTTTGGGTAGGGTGCATGTGGAGAGAGCCCAGCTTGGGGCACAGATGGAAGATGGGGGTTTCCCAGCTTTGGTGAGAGGATTCCAACCTGGATGAGGAACGTGGGAGGGGTCCCAGCTTAGGTGGGTGGGTATGGGGGGGGAAACAGTGGAAGGGGCCCAGCCTGGTTAGGTGGTGACTTGGGTTGGTCCTAGCTTGGATGAGGGGCACGCGGAGGACATGGGGGCATCCGGGAAGGGAGGGGCCGAGGCGGGCTGGGACCCCCCCATAGGCACCGAGCGCTGCCCGTCGCGGTGGGTGGGGTGTGGGGGGGAGTGTAGCTCACAGCGCTCTTAGGACCTCCGCGCCGCCAGGGGGCGCCCTGCAGGGAGGTGGTGCCGCCGCGGCCTATCCCACCCATATCAGCCTCGCACCGGAAGCGGCCTCCCTTTCCCGCAGGAGCGCAGCCATGGTGAGTGCGCGGCAGCGCCGCTTCCCGCCGCCATCCACCGCCATCTGCCGTCCCCTGTGGGCCGACGCCGCCCCCGCCGCGGCGCTGGGCACGAGGGAATCCACCGAGGGGCTGCGGGAGGGGCGGAAACCCGGGGACGGCTGGGGAGCGGGCGATGGGGGCGGCGGGCCTAGCGGCGGCCCCGCACTCTAACGCGTCCCGTCCCGTAGGCCCGCGGCCCGAAGAAGCACCTGAAGCGCGTGGCGGCGCCGAAGCACTGGATGCTGGACAAGCTGACGGGCGTCTTCGTGAGTGCGGGCCGGGGGGAGGGGCTCGGGGCTGGGGATGTGTGGGACCGGGAGCTCGGCTGCTCCCCTCGGGGATGGAGGTGGGCAGATCCGCACGGGGGTGGGTTTGTAAATTCTCAGTGCTTCTTGAGGCGGATCTGCTGCCCTGCGGGCAGGAGCGTGCTGCGAGAGCCGTCGGGCTGCTGCATGCCCCGTGTCGCTTTGTGCACCCATCCGAAGGCTCCTCTTCTCCTGCAGGCACCCCGTCCCTCCACAGGCCCTCACAAGCTGAGGGAGTGCCTCCCGCTGATCATCTTCCTGCGGAACAGGCTGAAGTATGCCCTGACCGGAGATGAGGTGAAGAAGATTTGTATGCAGAGGTTCATCAAGATCGACGGCAAAGTTCGCACCGACATCACCTACCCTGCAGGCTTCATGGGTGAGGTCCAGGGGGAGTGAGGATGGGTATGTTGTGTTGCTGAGAGGGCAGCATTGTGAGGCTGTGGGGTGGAAGGTGTCCTGGTGATGATGAGGGAGAGAGTGTCGTTCAGCAACTTTTATCTCCCATTTAAAGATGAGCTCTGTGCCGAGTTAGTGTTGGATAGCGTAGTCATTAACAGCTGCTATTTTATTTCTCTGAAATCAGATGTCATCAGCATCGAGAAGACAGGCGAACACTTCCGCTTGGTGTACGACACCAAGGGCCGGTTTGCTGTTCACCGCATCACAGCTGAAGAGGCCAAGGTGAGGAGCTGCAGCTTGGTGCCCCTTTGGGCTCAGCCGGGTGTTCCTGGGCCAGTGTTTGCTCCTTGGCATGTCCTGAACAGGAGCTGGTGGCTTTGAATGCAGAGTCCATGCCAGCCTTGAGAGGATCACTCGGGGCCTTCTGGGTTGGGGCGTGGAGCCTTTGCGGGGGAAAACGTGTTGGTGACGTGAGGGCAGCTCCCAGATGTACCCGCACATGTGTGGTCAGCTGCTGGCTGCTGCTGGCGTGGTTGGGTCGCCTTTACAGGGAGCTTTGCTCGTGGCGGTGGAACAGTCAAAACACTGCAGACTTAGAGCCACCACAGGCAACGCTGCTGCATGTGTCCCAGTTGTGTCCAGCCAGAGGTGCAGTGTGCAGCACGAAGAGGCTGCAGGGTGCATTTTTGGGCCCTTCCTAGAAGAGAACTGCTCACAAAATGAGGTGTTAAGGAGGGACTCCTGCACACCCTGCGTTAACCCAAGCACCTTGGCACCCCTGGCGTGTGGCGATGCAGAGGGAGAGCTGCTTGCTGGCTCTGGTGTTCATTCGGGGCCCTTCCATCCCCAGCAGTGCACTTTCACTTCTGGCTGCTGCTTTGTGTTGGGCTGTGAGTCCCAAGCTGGCTGAAAGTCGGAGTGCACTGAGGAGGGCTGCAGGTCTCGTGGGCCTCTCCTGCGTGGCCGTGGGCTTCAGGGCAGAGTGAGGGAAATGCTACGTGGGTGTACTTCCATAGGAAAATGCAGGCAGTGTTTGTGCAGAGGCTGAAAGCTGGGGAGCCTTGTCTGAGCAGGGGGCTGTGCTTTGCTTGCAGTACAAGCTGTGCAAGGTGAGGAAGATCTTTGTGGGCACCAAAGGAATCCCTCACCTGGTCACCCACGATGCCCGCACCATCCGCTACCCGGATCCCCTCATCAAGGTGAACGATACGATCCAGATCGACCTGGAGACGGGCAAGATCACAGACTTCATCAAGTTTGACACAGGTAGGTCGAGCATCCCCTGCAAGATGCTGCTCTCTTGGGAGAGTGGTGAGCAGTGCGGAAGCTGAAGGCAGCTGCCAGGCACCTGTGCTGTGAAGTAGAGAAGCAGCACCCTTGTGCTGGGAGTGGTGTTCCCTGGTGCAGCTGGAGCACCAATTCCTCCTGTGTCTGGGCACTGGGAGGCGTTTGGGTGAGGGGCTTCTGAACAACTCCCAAAGCAAGCAGGCACTGGGTAGAAGCTGCGGGAGAGGTTGCTTGAGGTTGCTCTGGTGGGGCTGAGAGAAAAGCTCTGGGCAGCCGGGGGAAGATTCCCTGCTCTCTGCTTTTAGAACAGGCTGCAGGAGGAGCTTTCAGCTGCCACTGTGAGCAGTCTGGGAATGCCCCCCTTGCACTGACACAAGTGAGAAGGGGATGGGGAATGTGTTGTATGGATGTTGGGACCAGAGGGCTGTGTGCCAGGGTTCCTGTGGGATGTTGGTGTTCCTCATGTCGATGCTCCTCTGCTCTCCCTCTCCCTGCCCTTCTGCCAGGCTCCTGAGGAGCACAAGCTCTTGTCACAGCCCCTTCTTTTTCCCCCGAGGGAACCTGTGCATGGTGACTGGCGGTGCCAACTTGGGCCGGATCGGGGTGATCACCAACCGGGAGAGACACCCTGGCTCCTTCGATGTGGTGCACGTGAAGGATGCCAATGGCAACAGCTTTGCCACCAGGCTCTCCAACATCTTCGTCATTGGCAAGGTAAGCCTGTGTGGGCTGGAGGGGGTTGCGTCCCCTCCTGTTCTTTCCATGCTGAGGGCTGAAGGCAGGAGTTGTGGGAGTCTTCTGTGGTCAGCTTCTGCCCACCTGTATGCCCCCAGAGTGAAGCAGGTGTGCTCCTCACAATTCTGCCTCCTCTGGGCTGACTGCTCTGAATTTATAGCCACCTTCCCAGAAGGGTTGGGGATGTTTTGAAGAGGAAACCCCATGCTGTTTTCTTCTTCAAGCTCGTGGCAGTTTGGAGCTGAGCGGTTCAGGTCACAAAATGATCTGGGCAAGCGTTCCATAGGAGCGTCCTCTCCTAGGGGCCTTGTGTATTGCCATCTCTGGATTCTTTAGTCCAGGTTGGAAAAGGTTCTGATGGCTTTGGCTGAATGCCTTCCCAGAGGACGTGAATGAAGGCTAATAGAAGGCCCATACACCACAGCTTCCTCAGGGCCTGCTGCTGAGTGAAGGACACCAAACTGTGCTTGTGGCCTGGCTCAGGCAGGGGCTGCCTCTTGCTGCTTTTCCTCGAGAGAGGGAGAACGTTACTTCCCTCTGAGTTCCTTGGTGTGACGTGGTTTCTTCTTTCAGGGCAACAAGCCATGGATCTCCCTGCCCCGTGGAAAGGGCATCCGCCTGACCATTGCTGAAGAGAGAGATAAGAGACTGGCAGCCAAACAGAGCAGCGGGTAAACTGCAGCTTGGGCCGGCTGTGGTCCTGAAAGTATGTCCAATTAAATTTTATTACCAAATTGGTGGCTGACAGTGTGGTCCAGACACGAGATCACGGGACGGAGCGCACTGTGCCAGGAAGGGGGTGTCCCCAGGTGGGGGTGGCAGTGCTGGAGGCTGGGCTGGCTATTGGCACCCCTGGGGCTGGGGAAGCAAAGGACAGCATGAGCCCCGCTGTGTCACCTCGGGGCTGGAAAGATCCTGCACAGGGCTTCAAGTGCTGGGGCTGTTTCTCTGTCAGGCTTAACTGAACTCAAGGCTTTTTGCCAGCCTAACTCCTCTCCTGCAGAATGTAATGAGCTCTTTCCATGTTAAGGCTAAGGGTGGGCATGCCCTCCCTTGGCTGTGGTCCTTGTTCTGCTCCTTTTCCCATGCGGGCCAGCCTCAGCCCTGAGGGAGAAGGAGGGACTGGGTAAGGGTGAGAGGTTCCTGCTCGACATCTCCAGCCCCCTGTCCCCACTACCTCCTCCTCCAGGTTACCTGCATCCCTGCTGTAGGTTGGGGCAGTGGGAAACACCCCCCAGGGCTGCATTGTTTTCATTTCCTGCAAGTTGTTCTGGGGAAAAATGGGCAAAATGGTGGGGGGGAAGCTGGTGTGCCTGTGGGGGGAGCGAGCTGTGGGGGGCTGCAGCCCTGCAGGCTGCCTGTGCTCTCCCTGTGCAGTGCTCCAGCCTCAGCCCCAGGGCTGGAGGAGGAGATGCAGCCATGGAGCTGAGGTGCACAGCCCCTGTCCCCAGCTGTTCACCCCCACCCCTTGGTCACCTCCTGCGGAGCACGGGGCTGCGCTCCTCTGGAAACCCTTGGTTTATGCATACATGAATAGCAGGGTGGAAGAAATAATTTATAACAGATAATTTGGGGTTATTTTTGCTGGACATGGAGCTCCTGTGCCAAACAATGGCTTCAGCTCCACCCCAGCAACTTCTGCAGCCAAAGTACCACCTTAAAGCAAACTACAGCATTCCTATAAAAATACCAGAGTAGCAAAAAATTAATTACACACACCACATAAAGACACTACAAGTCAAGTCTGTAAAATCGTGCCCTGTTGCACGCTAGTCCCTTTTCTCTCAAAGGAGCACATGGACATGCAAATAAAGATGCAAACACCACGTAAACACATTTATTCACACAGCTTCCCCTCCTCTTCCTTGCCCCAAAGGGCTGAGAACGCAGATGGGGAGAGCACCCCAACAGCAGTGTCAGAACAGCACACGAAGAGAGCAGAGCCCGAGCCCTCATGAAGATCCTCACATGTCACAGGAGAGCAGCACTTCCTCAGCACTGCCCTCTAAGGCTGCATTCAGCCCTGGCCCTCCTGCTGCAGGTGCACAGAGCTGCACATTAGCTCCCACCAGTCCTGAGCCAGGTGATCTGGGGGCCACTTCAAGTCCACAAGGTCCCACTCCTCCAGCCCTTACGTGGCAGGGGGCACAGCTGCAGCAGAGCAGCAGGGAGCAGCAGCCTCAGCCGCTGTCGACTGCCCCTTGCTTTTCCCAAATTCGATCACCAGCGGCTTCCCCTGCAGCCTGTACCCGTTCACCAAGAGCATCGCATCCTGGGCCGACTGAATATCTGCAAGGAAAAAGCAGAACAGTTCTCAACCTGCACCGTGAGCCAGCGCAGCCCTGGGGTCCCTGGCCCAACAAATCCAGCACGCAGCAGACCCCAGCCTGTTCTGACGACTCCCCCAGCCCACAGAAAAGAACGTGACCCGAGATGGAGGACAGGGAATGAATTCCCCTCCTCCTCCACGGAGCCAGCACCCTGGGGGAGATGGGGAGGAAGGGAGAGGCAGGAGGCAGAACTCACCAGGGAAGGTGATGAAGGCCTGACCCCGCATCCGGCCGCTCAGCAGGCGGAACTGGATGGGCGCGCTGCCCTCCTGCTGGAACCGGGCGAACAGCGACACCAGCTCCTTCATCGTCACACGAGGGCCCAAGTTCTTCACGTACAGCACCTGCCAGAGGTGGGGTCAGCTGGCCCGTGCCCCGCTAAGGGGTGTACTTCAACCCAGTCACTGCCACTGCAGAGTCCCCTTCCCCGTGCGTGCAGGCAGGAGCAAGCACCTCCAGGCAGCAGCCAGGCAGGAGCAAAGAGCCTTCACCTGCAGCGCTGGCTGGGAAGACGGATGAAGCGTGGCTCGTCTCCATGTACCTTGTTGGGCTCCCCAGGATGGTAGGAAGAAAACCGAGGTATATTGCGGAGTTCCTCCTCCGAGAGCCGGTTCTTGCAGATCTCCTCCTCTGGGATGAACTCCACGGGCTCCTTTATAGTCACGGGCCCTGGCGGGGGTTGGTGGGGTTTTGCTGGAGGAGGGCTGGGGCTTCCTTCCTGGCCTGGCTGCTCTTCCTGGTCAGGAGGTGATGACTCCTCAGTGACAGAGCCCTGCAGGGCGGGGGCAGGCAGCGAGCACGCGGCACTTGTGCTTGGTTGGACCTCTCCAGGCAGCTGCTTGCCCAGCACCTCTTGGTAAACACTCTCCAGGTGAACCATGGGGTCCTTCTCATCTCTTATCCTCTGAGTGTCATCTAATCCACAACACAAACACGGCGTGAGGGTGCACTTCTCCCCCCTCCCAGCTTAACGTCATCCCTTAACTTCCACCTGGACACAAGCCACTGACTGAACCTGGGGCCGGGAGCGATTCCAGCCTCCCCTGGGCTCCCTATCTCTGCGGTTCAAGTTTAAAAAGCAAAGGGGCCACTGCACCTCGCGACTCGACTCCAACCCGTGGAATTCCCAGCGATATCTCCTCCGCTCAATTAATTAAACGGACAGGAGGGCAGCGCGGATGGGGGCACACCTTGGTGGTAGAGCGCCCGCAGGAAGGAGTGGCGGTCCGTTCCTTGGAAGAGAGCGTTCTCGATCTCCATCTCCCTGCGGCTCAGCTGCTTGCTGCCCGCGAACCGCTGGGGCAGTGCCAGGATGCGCTGCCTCTCGTCCATCTTCTCCCGGATGGCATCCAGGCGCTCCTGCGTGGCCTCGGGGGCCGCTCCCAACCCGGAGCGCTGCAAAGAAAGGGACCGGGACGCTCAGCACCTCCTGCGGGAGCAGCCAGCGCTCAGCCGCGGGGACGCTCCGGTTGGAGCACCGGCTGAGAGCTGCGGGGGTTCGGCCCCGACAGGCGAAGGCTCTGGGAGTCGCTGCGGCCCGGCGGTGCTTCTAGGGCTGTTACCTTCCCCGCAGCGCGGTTCCTCCATAGCGCGATCTCGGGGTCCGACAGCCCCAGCTCCCGCAGCGCCGCGGTTTCTTTGTCGCTTTCCTGCAGCGCTCGGAACTGGGACAGGGTCAGGGCCCCCGCCGCCGCCTCCCCGAAGGGTCTGTAGAACGCAGCCGGAGCGAAGCACCTCCGCTTCGACTTACACCTGGAACCCCGAGCAGCACAACCCCCGGGCGCTGAGCGGGGACGGGCAGGAGGAGCCGTGGGCCCCCCCCTCCGCCCCCCCCGGCCGGGACTCACCGCTCGATGGAGGCCGAAGTGTCGAGCTGCTGCTGCAGGAGGCTCTTCAGCTGCCTCTCCCCCTCCGTCTCCAGCTCCTCCAGCAGCAGCTCATCGCTGCACACGTTGCTGCTCACCCTGCGCCGGGCAGAACAGCGCTCAGCACGCGGCCCCGCCGCCCCCCCCCCCCAACCGGAGCCCCCGCTCACCTCCTCATGGCCGCGCCGCTCCCCGCTGCTGCCGCCCCCGCCCGGGACTCCAACTCCCAGCAGCACCCGCGGCGGACGGCGGCGGTGCGAGGCCGCGGGGAGGCGGAGCGCGGAAGAGACGAGCGCCACCTGGCGGCGGGGAGGACGAAGCGACGCGGTGACAGCGCTCAGCCCGGACGAGAAAACGCAAGGCGCCTTATGAGCGCGTTGTTATTGACAGCGACAGCGCTGTCTCGCGTCTTCGCAGCAACGCTTGCTCCGTGTTTTCCTCTACCCTTGCAACGCGACACGCCCAGAATCACAGCAGAAGGAACACTTCTCCACTTGCACAGCTGTTTTTAATTAAACACAACTCCTGCGTACAGGCGTTCTGGGAACACGTGAAGCTACGAACACAACAGCAGTTCATGCCAAAAGGAAACGAGCTCCGCTTTCAGAAGCAGAAGTGTACCCCATTAACAGCCACGCGGTCACGGGGGGGAGGCCGAGTCTGTCAGACTCCTCCCAACAACAGCTGTGTGTCAAACCGTTCCTGCAAGGACCCAAAGAGCAGCACACAAGCTGTGATTGCACTGGAGGGCTGAGCTGGGAGCCCAGCTGCGAGGGCACAGCGCTCCCATTGCTCTGGGCAGCAGCTGTGTATCCCCCCATCACAAAGAACAGCGAACAGAAGCACCCACGGCTGCAGGAGCTTCACGCCTCAGACACCGCAGAGAGGAACTTGGGAATTTAAAACGAAAGACATTTATTGCAATTAAAAAAAAAAAAAAAAAAAAAAAAGAACAACAACAACAAAAAAAGAGTGGATGACAAGCAGGCCCCCACCAACCTCTTCTCTGGGGGGGTTTGAGGGTAACGCTGTGAACTCGGCGTCCTTCAATCGAACGTGATCCGGAAGCTGCGCTCCTGCTCCTTGCGACGGCTCTCGCAAACCTTCGTCACCTCCTCCACCTTCCTCTGCAGCAAAGCTGGGGGGGAGGGAAGGGGAGAGAACAGCGGTCACTCTCACACCCACCCCAAGCACGGCCCTGCCCCAGCAGCGAGAACGCGTTTCCCATCTTGACAGAGGAGAACTCAAGACGGGGCGCTGCCAGCTCTCCAAGCACCGTGCGTCCCAGAAGCAGCGCAGGGCCCCGGGGCCGGGCAGGCAGCACAGCAAAGCTCTGCCAGGGCTTGGTGCAGCGCCAGGGCACAGAGGCACGGAGCAGAGCGAAGCTCCCTGCACAGGAGCTGCAGCTGACGGAAGGCAGCCGCCTCCTCGGGGCATTCCCTGTGCCTGCCTCACGCTCCAGCAGATTCCAGGTCAGCCCGTCTGCTGGAAGCACGCGCGTCTTTCCCTGCAGGATGGCAGCCACAAGAAGCTTTTAGCTGCAAACAGAGGCAGGAGCGCCGTGCCACAGAGATGCAGATCGCTTTCAGTCACATTACAGATAACTTGTTACACGTTTCCAAATCAGCGATCTGCAAATAAGCCACGGATCGACTCTCAGCTTTAAGTGCAGCAGGCACAGCAATATACTCTTGGCACAACCTAGAGCAGTGTTTAATTTAATTTCATGAAAGCTTATCAGAAGTTACTCAACAGGGCTCCAGCATTATGTCAGTCTGAGGTCTGGAGATATTCCAGTTGAAGTTTTAATTTCGCAGCGTGCCAAGCCCAGAATCTTCCAGTACCATATTAAGCAACACATTTCGGTTTGTCAGTTTGCAAAAAAAAAAAAAAAAACCACCGTGTGCACAAGTGGCTGTGGCATAAAATGACACTCTGCTTTCGCTGTCTCCCACAGCTCAACTCAGAACCCTGCTGTACCGAAGGAAGCCATTCCCGTTTCTCCTGGGAGGAGAAGGCAGCTCAGAACAAGGCAGAATCCGAGTTCTCCTGCCAGTGAGGCCGCCCCGGGGATGCAGCATCAGCAGTGTGTGCTCAGCAAGCCCGTTCGTGTCAGCGTAAGCCAAGCTGAACAAGCAACAGGAATCTGAAGTACCCCCGTTGCACGTAATTCTTAATCAAGTCAGACTAGTTCACCACTGCCCGCTCCTAGCACAGATCGTTATCATCGCCTGCTGCAGGACGCCCCGGGGGTGTTTCAAGGGAAATGAAACTGATAAAGAAACCTCCTGCTATTTTCTAGCATTCTGTGCAGTCAGCAGCCTGGTGCTAGAGGAGCAAGGCCACGACGAAGGCACGTGTGGAGCGCGAGCGTTAGCATTTCTCTTCTAGAAGAAAGGCAAATTTAATTCTGACCTAAGCAAGCCAACACCACTGCTGGTTTTGTTTTGAAATCAGTGCCAGCGTGCCTGCTCCCAGCCAGGAGCTGCACCGGGTGAGGGCAGCGTCACTGCACTGCACTGCACTGAGACCACTCGGTGCTGCTGAGAGCTCTGCTCCTCATCCTGCAGTGCCCCCTGCAGCTGCTAACATCTGCCAGGACCAAAACCACGCGCAATTCCCAAATCCCTCTCGTGGACATAATCCCTATTAGGAAAGTTCCTTTCTTTTTTGGTCTTTGGTGTTGAGCCCCAGAAGCAAGACGGTGAATTGGCTGAAGGAATCCAAGCCAATTAACAGCAACTACAGTACCAAATCATCACTATCAATTAAGTCTGCTCTGCGTTACTTCTCAAGTGACTGCTACTGTCACATTTCCACGTGTTGTGGCACTTCTGCAGAGGCTTTTAGTGCACATCAGGAGAATCCAAGGAGAAGATTCATTGAATACCAGAATCATAGAATGGCTTGGGTTGGAAGGGACCCCAAGGACCATCAAGTTCCAACTCCCTGGACACAGGCAGGGCCACCAACCTCCAAATCTGGTACTAGACCAGGCTGCCCAGGGCTCCATCCAACCTGGTCCTGAGCACCTCCAGGGACAAGACATCCACAGCCTCTCTGGGCAGCCTGTGCCAGCACCTCACCCCTCTCTCTGTGAAATTCCCCTGACATCCCATCTAAACCTTCCCTCCTTGAGCTAAAAACCATTCCCCCTTGTCCTATCACCATCTACCCTCATAAAAAGTTGATTCCTCTCCTCCTGTTTATAATCCCCTTTTAAATACTGGAAGGCTGCAATGAGGTTTCCCTGGATCCTTCTCTTCTCCAGGCTGAACAAGCCCAGCTCCCTCAGTCTTCATAGGGGAGGTGCTCCAGCCCTCTGATAGTCTTCGTGGCCCTCCAGATTCCTCAGTGACCTCCAGGAACTCATTTCTAACCAGGTACGTGCTTTATATTTACATTCCCCAAGAGCTGCAAGATGACTCTCACCTGAGTTCTGGTCAATCCATTGCAGGGAATCCATGTGCGCATTCAAAATCTTACAGATCTGCTGAAGCTAAACAGAAAGAGAGGGTGTGAGTTACTGTAACTTTAAAACTGAGAGCAGGACAGGACAGCCTGCTGGACCCTGCCTTTGGAATGCAAAGCAATCCAGTTTCTCACATGTACAGCTCTCCCAACACAGCATTTCTGCCATGCAGCAGCTGCACTGCTTTGCTTCTCTTTGCCATCAAGAAAACAAATGGATTCAGAGCGCGCCTGTGGCTCAGTTTTAGTCAAATTCAGACTTAAGATGCACCCCAGTGTGAACCTTAGCCTTCAGCTGCAAAAAGGGACGAGATAAAAACCTCAGCCTAAACCAGCAAAGGGCCATTCTTAACAAAAAAAGCCTCTCAGTAAAGAGTGAAGAGATACAAGGAGTATCGAGATCAATGTAATACAGATCAAAAAGGGAGTAATTTGGACCCTGTTTTCAAAAGGACACAAAAGCAGTATAGAAGAAGTATTGACAGTTGGTGCTTTTTGCAGAAAATGCTCCAGCAGAACCCAGGATCCGAGTTAAGAAATGTCTCTGAATCCAGTTGTCCATTCAAGAATTACACCAGAAGCAGAAAGACAGAGTTCACTGCGGGGTAACTACGCAGCCAGGTTGGCCTGCATTGCTTTATCACGCAAGCCTCACCAGAGAACCAACGAACGATGAAACAAAATGCTTCTCCTAGGCTGAGACTAAAAGCAGAGCATCCAGCAGCAGGCAAACCAAGTGTCAGCACTTGGTTTATAGCCTGGGTCTCTTTTAGCACACACATAACACAGCTTGGATTTACCGGGTCGCTGGTGTCTGCCGGGCGCCCCGAGGTGTTCAGGTGCTCGATGATGTCCTTGAGATCCTGTGCCATGCGCTTCAGCTGAGCATCGATGTTTTCAGCCAGCTTATAGCTGCAAGATGCGTGGGGACAAGTGTCAGAGCATTCAAAGTGGACTTGAGAAGACCTGCTCCCAGTCACGCTAACTGCAGGCAATCACAACGAGCATCCACGCCTCTCAACCAGGGCATGGCAGATCCTGAAACAGCACAGATGAGAGAACTCCTCGGTCTCTCGCCCTGTCAGATACCTGGAGACAGGTACAGGACATTGCTGAAGCCTTTCTGGATGGTTTTGTCATAGTTGAAGTAACCACCTGGTCCAGATTCTTCAAGGTTTGCATCTCTTGAACCAGATAACTCTCTAATGACCCCACTACAGTTCAACACTTGCAAGGATGCCTGACCTGCACGTCGTGCATTCTGCTCTCATCACTTCTACCACTAGTTTTATTTTATTTTATTTTTTTTAAGATCATTCCTAAATAAGTAACACCTTCCTAGACACCTGATTAGACCAGTATCCACCAAAGCAGTTTCCATGCTGATTTAAGAGCTTCCAACTGCAATTCCCATATTTCTAATACGTAAAACAGGACATAAACCAGGATTACGTATTTGAAGAAAGTCACTGACAATTAAGTATTATCCCACATCCCCGTTTCTGACTGATCACCACAACAGTCTCTTTGTCACATGTTCCAAACAGATCTCTCTTACGTCCTCTCCCGTTCTTCATCCGCATGCTGCAGGTAAATGGTCCCGCTCTGCTCCTTCACAGACTCCTCCAGAGGGGTCAGCAAATCTTCAAGTTCCTTTTGCTGAGACAGAATGAAGTCCAGCTCCTGATCCAGCCTGAAAAGGACAACGGGAAAAGATTCAGCACAACTTGGGGCAGGCTGACGTTCTAGAGCTTCCATGCAACGCAAGATGATGGAGAGTAAGAACAAACAACAAGAGAAGTCCATCTCAAGTGCTCGTAGTTTCTCACCTCTTCTGATCAAGCTTCACTTTCTCTACTTCTCTGTGTAGTGAAGTAATCTGGAAATAGAAGGCAATTACACCAGGAAAATTCGTAAGAAATGGAATGCAGATATAACCCAGGTATAATTTACATTTTTTTTTTAAAGCAGAAAGTCTTTATCACTTGACAGCTTGCCATGTCTGTAATATAAGGCCTCTAATGAACTTAGCAAGCAGAACCAGGCTGGCTGCCCCCTGACCTTCTCTCCGTTCTCTATGAGCATCCGATCCCAGGCGTTCACTTGTGTAGCCTGATGAAGGAAGTGCTTCTCTTGATCCTCCAGCTCCAGGCTCCACTTGTTTATCAGACTCTCCAGCTGGGCATATGTCATCACTGGAGGTGCACTGAGAGGAAAGCCGGGACAGCACAGAATACAAGGTCAAAAATCAAAGCAGAACCTTGACAACCCTAGGTCCCCTTCCCTCCACCAGTTCCCAGCACTAATACTGCCCCTTGCCCAAGTCAGGAGGCAGCTGCACCAAAATATTCACCTGGTTGTTGTTGTGGTTATAGCAGCTGTAGAAGTCACGGCTCCGACAGTACCAGTTGTAGTTAATGGCTTAAGGTTCAAAGCAAAGCTGGAAGCAGAAGTGCCTGAAAGAAGAAAGTCAGATCCAGCAACAGAAGAGGACATCTGCCTTGCAACAAATCAAGGACGGGCTCCACATGCAGCTCAGCCACAGTGCTTTATGAGCTCAGACACATCCCCTTAACAAAAAGCAAACCCCCCCCCCATGTGTCGGGAAGGGCACGAAGCACTCCTTGGCACAGTTACCAGAAGTGGACTGTAAATACTTGACTAGTGGCTCGAATAAAACCAGGAAGCAGCAGCCTGCACTTCACGTGGCCCACATCCCTCTCCAGCTCCTTGTGCTTTACTATCAGAGCTAACAATTCTAACAGCACATCCAGCTGCTGCAGCACACCATTGCTGCTACAGTGAATTCTGCAGAAGAGATTCCCACGTTCCCACAACGTACAGGAGCACCTATCAGACAGTGCCATCGCTCAGCCCTACTGCACTTTCACCACAGGTCTACATTCTCCAGTGACTCCAGACATAAGCTTTAGGAATACCCTGAGAGCTGAGCAGCAGCCACATCATTACACTGACAGGGAACTGCATCCAGGAGAGGATGCTCCATCCTGAACCCGAACGCTGCAGCAGCAAATTCCAAAGCAGATTTTCACACGTGGCTTGCCACTTCAATACAGCACTTAGCACCCGGATGGGGGAAAAGAAAAGTTTGTGAAGTTCAGCACTTGGAAACTTATAATATGGAAGAAACAGCTTAATGGGGTGCAATCAAAATGTAAATTCTCTCACCAACCACCCCCGCAATCCCTGGCCTTTCCCTTTCCTCCTATCCCCGGAGCAAAGTCTCTCCCTAGGCTCTCACAGCAATCCTGCATCTACACAGACAGGCCAGGGACGGAGCAGCTCATCTCTTTACTTTGCTCACTCCAGACTGGAACTTCAAAGCCCTGCAGGCTTTCACCCAAAGGCTCTTTGCTGTGGACAGACTCTCAGAAGTCATAAGTAACCGTGAGTGTGGGGAGATGAAGGAGGAGGACGACAAAGAAACACTGTGCTGTTTTCGGTTACTGGAGAACACGACAAATCAGCACTGCTGTGCTGCTGCACCAGCACAGCCCTTTACAAAGCCACTAGAAGGAAGCCAGGCTTCTTTATCTTCACTGATTTTTCAGCATCTGGTTCTTACTAGTGGCAGTGCTGGTTGCTGCAGCCGTTGTTCCAGGAGGCTTTAATCCAAATCCAGACGTCCCAAGACCGGTCGTACCAGTGGAAGGGGCACCGACTGCAACCAGAAGACAGCATTACAGTTTGTATAACCCACTGAATATAGTTCCCCGTTAAAAAACAGAATTTCTGAAGCTCCTTGGGAGCAGCTACGAAAGGCAGCCAACGAAAAGAGCAGCTGCCCTTACAATCACCCCCATCACCACAGCATCTGCTGCTCCACTGCAGGCAGACAGCACCAACCACGCTGCTCACTGATTCCCTCCTGTACAGAACATCTGCGTGCTGTGACTTACGGGAGAGGCCCGTGCTGGTGGATGAGGCTGGCGCTGAAGAACTGGCTATAGATGCAAACAGCACAGGGCCCGTGGAACCAAGGAGGGGAGCTGTGCTGGCAGCCGTCGTCGTAGATGCCGTGGTTGTTACTGCAAACAGAAGAAGTGCAGATGTTGTGCAGGCAGAGCCCATTGGGTTTTCATACTCTTCAGAAGAAGCACACTATGAATGGGACACAAATTGGCCTAATTGCACCAGCTCTTTAAGGATGCAAGAGGATTTTGACCTGTTTTCCCTGTATTCTACTTGAACCTTCTCTTCTCCCCATCTAGCTTTTAAATTTGGGGTTCCTTTCCATCACGCTCAGACAGGTGTACAGAGCAGGACTTTGCATCAGACAAAAAAAATGTAGCACATTAATCAAGTTCAAGATCTCACACAGATTACCAATGCCATTGCAAGCTCACAATAACAAAGCATTCCAACCCACATCCAGATTCCAGTTCGGAGAACTATAGGCAGGACAAAATATTCACCAAGTCCTGAGTAATTATTTCCTACCATTTTTTTTTCCCTACCTCCCAGTTTGCCTCCAAAGGACAGAGTGGGTCCCTGGCTGGTGCTGGCAGTCAGTGTTGCTGTGGGTGCACTAGTGGCTGCTGTTGAAATCAACGATCCGAAGTTTAGACCTGAGGTAAGAGCAGTGTAAGTAGAAAGGAAAGATGAACCTCTTTCTACGGAGAAACTGATCACAGTATTCAAGTTAGTGGAAGAGAATAAGCAAAACATTAATATTTAATGTAGCAAATGCTCCGCTTTAACCAGGAATGGAACTCGAGATAGCAAGCTTGGTACTTAAAAGGCTTCAACAGATGGACATCACCCTCACCCGTGAGCCAGCGACCTTCTGCTAAGAAACACCCATCACAGCCATCGCTTTATTCCACACCAGCAGAAGGATCAGATCTCAGGAAGCACCCACCACCCCCAACCACGCTCCTGGTGACAGCTCCCACCCCCCAAGCCCGGGCGCTCACCAGAGGTCTGCCCCCCGAGGCTGAAGGGAGCTGCAGGCTGCGCCGTGCTTCCTAAGCTGGCGGCGGTGGTGGTGGTGGCAGCAGCAGGTGCTGCTCCAAAGGTCAATCCCGTGGGCGCCGCCTGCGGAGCCGCAGTGCTCGTGGCACCGATGGTGAAGCCGGTGGTTCCCGCTTGAGTTGTGGTGCCGCTGGAAAAAGTGAAGCCTCCGGTTGTGCCAGGCTGGGCGGTGCTGGTGGTGGTGGTGGCGGCGGCAACTCCGAACACGAAGCCAGAAGGGGCTGCTGCTTGACTCGAGGGCACGCTGGTGGGTGCAGAGGTGCCAAACCCGAAGCCTCCCGTGATTCCGGTAGCTTGAGTTGTGCTAGTGCCTCCGAAGTTTAGTTTTGGTGCGTTTCCCCTATAAAAGGGGAAAAAAGGAAGAGCAATGAGCCCGTGTGTTTAAGTCACGCACCCAGTGAAATACTGACTCGGCTTTGTTACTGACCACTTGCTGACGAAACAACAGGAAACCTTTCAGAAAGATGGACACTTGGCCAGATTGGATTTCTGTTCTGACAAAGGCTGCATTACAAGCCCTGCCATCTGTAATGCCATCTCCTTATATCGGTACTCCACGCACCAACACATTATAAGACACCTGCAGTAGTACCAATGAAGCTGTTAACTCTGCTCCTGGGCCCCCTTTTCATTTCCTCCACCTGAGGCTGTTCTTTCCATCACCTTTTCCCACTCGCCACCACCTCAGCTCCCTCCCCGCTGCTCTCACGCAGCCAGTTTCTCTAACAGAGAATCTCAAGAACCATTTGAAACGTCCTCATTTCCACAGAGCGGTCCCACTTGGCCAGGGAGACACCCTAAGTGCTACAGAGCTTGATCACGGAGGAGAAAAAAGAAGACATTTGCTCTTAGAACTCACCCCTTCCTCATGCAAACAGTGGGGACTCAGAGGGAAACGCAGAAGTGAGCCTATGTTCCTGGCTGGGATGGCTCCCCGCAGAGTCAACCTACTTACATTGCTGCCCCATGCCTTGCTGAGGAGACACCTAACAGACCAGGAGGCTGCCATAGGAAATGGAAATATCACCTGAAGAGTCACCGTGTTTAGCTGACGTGATAGTTGACTGCCTACAGAGCAATCCAGCCAGGAATGAACTGAGGCTAGAAACCAGTGTCACCATGGCTGCTGCGTTGTGACTTTGTGCAGACCACCCTATTGCACAGCTTCCCCCCAGCGCACGGAGCCTGCTCGAGGTTCAAGCTGATTGAGCACAAGGAAGGACGCGCTAACAAACGCTGCCGTAGCGTGACAGCATTGCGCGCTTCGGAAATAACCCGTTGCAGACCCAGGTTGAACACGAGGAAAAGGTTCTTCACCAGGGGGCTGCGGCCGTCGCCCTGAGCTGCTGCTTCTCAAGGAGCGCTGGGACAACGCCCTCAGACACGAGGCCTGGTTTTCGGATGGAGCCAGGAGCTGGGCTCGCCGATCCTCCTGGGTCCCCCCCAGCTCAGGATGCTGGGCGACTGCTCCACGAACCGGCGCAGCCACAAGGCCTCGCTAAAAGCACGCGAGCAGGCACCGAGCCCGGGGCACCCGGAGCCACCGAGCCCCGCCCCGCACCCCCCAGGGGCCGCCCCGCTCCTCGCAGCCCGGCTCGCCCCGACCCTCGGCCCTCACCCGAGCGGGAAGACGCTGGCAGCCGAGGCGGCGGCGGTGGCGGCGGCGGTGGCGGCGGGCGTCCCGAAGCTGAAGCCGGTGGGCTGGGCGCTGCTGGCCGGCGTGCTGAAGGAGAAGAGCGCGGCGGGCTGGCTGCTGGCGGGCGTCGGAGCCGCGGAGCCGAACGTGAAGCCCGCGGAAGGGGCGGGCGTGAAGGAGAAGCCGGTGGCCGCGGTGGTGCTGGCGGCCGTCTTCGGCGTGCTGAAGGAAAAGCCGCCTCCCGCCGGGGTCGAGCCGAAGTTGAACTGGCTCATGGCGTAACGAGCCGCGAGAAGAGATGTATAAAAGGACCGCGCCCGGGGCGCAGCTACCGAGCGCTGCCCGGGAAGACGCACGCGGCCCGGTAAGCCAAGACCCCCACAGCCGCCAACAGCCGCGCACGCAGATGACGCACTTGACGCATGCGCCCCACAGCTGGCCAACCGCCGGCCCCGCTTTCACCGCCCTCATCAACGATTGGTTAGTCTTGCCGCCACTCAGCGCTCGGCCCCGTTGGATTGGCTGCAAGGTCAATGGGAGGCGGGAAAAGGAGCGGGGTGCCGTTACCCTAGCAACGAGGGACGCGGGGGTTGGCGGTGTTGGGGTCTGGGGCGGTTGCCGTGAGGAGGAGGCCAGGCCAACGGGGTCCTATGTTATTCTGCGTGACGTGGGGCTTTGTCTTCTGAGACCCGGCTACAAGGGGAAGGCAAGTCTGTATAACACCGTGCTGCAGGCTCTGAGCTGAGGTGCGTGCACCTCGGGCCCTTGGGGCTTCCGTCCCAACAAAGATGGGGCAAAGGGAGCGGCAGAGAGCTTGCTGGGAAGGCCTCTGCCCTCAGTGAGCCCTATGGAATCTAGAATGCCAACATGGAGCTATGAAATCCTGCTGCCATCAACCTCTGGGTATTGCAGCAGCTGCAGAGCCACATTTATGTGTTGTGTGCCAGAGCTCGTAGGCACTGCAGGACCTGAGCTGTGTCTGCAGCAGATAGCCATGGAGCAAAAGCATCCTTAGTTTAGATGCAGGAAGGAAAAAACAATTGCGTTCCTCCATACACGTGTTGATATGCGTTAGGTTTTGATCAAATTTAGTACTTAAAGAACCCGCTGTGCTTATTGAAGGGCAGCGTAGTAAAAAGGCTTTGTTCTTGCTGATCTGGTGCTTATTTTTCTATGCAGGTGAGGGGCGAGGATGGATGTGGATATTTCTTCAGTCTCCTCTTTGCAGTCTCTTGCCAAGCTGCTCAGCGATGCACGCGGGGATGATGACGATGATGATGACTTTGGCGTGAGTCTTTCATGTGACTTCTTCACAGCGTTTCACTGCCCGGCCTTCTTAGTTAAGGAGATGCAAACCTTGCTTTTCCCAGTGCAAGCAAAAAGGGAAATAAAACCTTAAAAAGTTTTGAAGTGGCCAAAACAACTAGGAGATATTTTTGGGTTTTATGGAGGAAGATGCCCCAGGAATATGAGGAGACCACAGAATGGGAGGGAGGTTTAGTTTTTTAGCCTGAAGGAAATGAGAGCGTGTGGCTGAAAGAGCCTTAGGTGCTTGGATTTCTTCTTGCTTTTCCCTGAAGTCTTTTAGGGGTGGGGGTAATTACAGTGATATGCAGCTTCTGAGTGAGGACTGAAATATCCAGCGGCAATGGAATGTATTAATTCTGTATCAGAAGAAGCATTGAAGATGCATGATTGATCACGGAAGTACAGTAAGTATATTGGGGACTGTGGAACGGGGAAGGGTGAGTAATCATTCCAAGACGAACGATCTAAATGATTAATGAGAGAAATATCTCTGCGTTCTTCTATATCAGTTCATCTCAGGACTGGAAGCAAATCACAGAAGAATGTCTCTTGCTCCTGCGACATGCAACTGCAGAGTTGTGTAGGCAGGGGTGGGCGCTGGGGAGAAGCAGCCCGCTCTGCTTTGCTCAGGAAGGGACACAGGTGCCACCAGTCACAACAGACAAGGCCACAGAGATTGCTCGAAACGCTGGCAAGCCTCTTAGGATTTCAGACAAGTTGCATTACGACACAGACAACAAAAACAGTGAATATCTGAGCTCCTCCATCAGCTCTCAAAGCAGGGCCAGCTGGCCGGCCCGGCAGCTGTGTGTGAGCAGTGGCCATGGGGGCACCTGGGGGAAAAGAGATGTCTCCTGGAGGTTCCTTTCAGCAGCTGGTAGATGTGGTCCTTCATGCTCCAGCTGCCCTTCAGCTCTTTAGTGCTGGCTTTCTGAAGCTGGCATTATCGCTGTGCGTCTTTGCAGCAAACATCCTGATTTTAAAGAGAATTTGTTTACATCTTAATAATAAAATGAATGACACTTCAGAGGCAGAAAGGGAAAATTGCTACAAGTTCTGTCAATTAAGCCTGAGTCAATCTGGGCAATTTGAGATCTTTGTTTGGATTTAATTTAATGTTCTGTGCATATGAGGCGCTTCTATCAAACCGAGGCATCTTCACACATATATAGAAATGCCTCACATTGGCCTATTAGCACTAAATTGATTCATGATTAGAGGAAAATGCTGTGTGCCTCGTATGATCTCTACTGTTAAAAGGAATTTGCACGTTGCACCCTTGGTTTCTTGCAGTATTTTCAGGGCAGGCAAGGCACGATGATTCTATCAAAATGCCATGGCAACGAATCTTCTAGATGCACTTCTGGCTGTAGCACTGCTGCTGGGGGTCCTGCCTGCACCCAGTGTGCCAGGGGTACTGTGCTTAGTGAGGGGGAGAGAGATTCCGTGCTTCAGTCGTGAAATGGTGGGGGGAGTTTTTGGCTCTAGCAGTGACCTCCGATAATGTGTTGTAATTACTGATGCAACAGTTACTGAGCTGTGGTCTGTGATAATTAATTGGAGTCTCGTTTGGGGTTTTTGCAGCCGTGCTGTTCTGACAGTGCCATGACTCCTGGTAGCATTGGACCAGTGAAGAAAGAGGCCACTGGTAAGGAGTGTTTGTGTATCTTAGCATTCAGTTGTGTGTTAACAGCCTACAACAGCTGCTGTAAGTTATCACAGATGGCTTACTCCAATAAGTGAGTGGACCTTTGAGATGGAAACGGCATTACATTTTTATAGTTACGCTAAAATTCTTGTTTTTCTGGAGACTTAACTGCAGAATATTACAGAGAGCTGCAGAAAAGGTAACTCTGGAGGGCAGCACCTCGAGTGGAGATGATAAACAGAGAGCAGAACGTGAGCTGGCAGGAGTCGTAAGCGGGCAGCAAAAAGCTCCATAGAGATACTCTCATGGAATTGTTACTGCCTAGAGCAAGCAAGGAGGGGAGGCTTCGAGGCAGGCACCTGGAAGGATCCTCATGGAGTAAAGTGCAGAGAACTGAGTCTGCACTTACACAGATGGAGGGTTGGGAAGTGTGCTGCGAAGCACAGATGTGTGCCATTATCCCCAGAGCTCTGAGAACACTTGGCATGAAAAATAAGCTTTGCTCAGGACTACCCTCGACAGACTGAGACCAGTTGTTCCATTTTCTTCTTTCTGCATCCCACTCTTTGTCTGGAAACCCTGGGCAACCTGACCACCTCCAGCCCCTGTTCTGCTGATGGACTTTCCTGGGTTGTCGGTACCTTATCTGGGCTGTGCTCAATCACTGATGGCTTTATATGTGAGGGAGAGATCCTTTTGTAAGTGACTCTGCTCACTTAAAGTCTCGTTCTCAGGGACATGGGGAAAGATGAATATTTCATCGTCCTCCACTCTAATCCTTTTGAAGCGCTAGATCTTGTATGCCTGAAAGGACAATTTCCTTGACATAGAGGTTGGGTAAAAGAGATTTAAGGGAAAGGAATAGGAAATGTCCTCCCTCTGCAAATTCTGATCCTTGTGATATTGAAGGGAATGGGATCATTAACTACAATTTATTTTGTTTTTTTTAATGAAGAAGTTTTTTTTTCCAAAGTCTGGAAAAGGGAAAGTTTTCAGCAAACCTAGAGAAAGAGGCATTCTCTAAAACGGGGGATTTTCCTTGTCGCTTACAGATACTTTACAACTGAAACCTGAAAGCAACAAAACTATTTGGAACACAGAAGAGGTCCCGGAAGGATCCGAATTTGACGACACCTGGGATCCTAGAGAGCAGCCGGAGTAAGTGATCGGAGATGGCGTGCTTGGGTTTTACGTGGTTTTATTGGGAAGATGGCTTGCACAACTTCCACGTGAGCGCAACACAGCGTTGTGCAGAGCGTGCCATGAAAGGCTGACAGGAGGACAGCAGCACTGCAAGTAAAGCAACAGGCAGGGAGGGATTGTCACTTCTCCCTTGGAAACCTTCTGATCTCGTAACAGAAAGGTAGAGCTGATTTCTCTTGTCACAAGGCTATTTGCAGCGTCAGATGCTTGTACAAAATGAGATGAGGAGGGGAAGCAGACCAGCAAAATGATTTAGTGGCTCTGAAGCACGCCACGCTGGTGTGAAATACCTGGTTCTTCCTGCTGCAGCTGGAGCGCGTTCCCTTTTCATGCTCAGATTCATAAAGCACTCAAACTTACGTTTATTTCAAAGAATTAAGCGCTTCAGAGACAAACTACTACCATAGGAAGGAAGGCCTCATGCAGGCAGTTTTAAATCTTTTTATTCAGCCGTAGCTTCCCAAGGGACAGCCTTAAAAGGGACAACCTTAAAACAGTCTTTTCCCTTGTGCTTGTAGAAGTACAGCGTTTCAGAAGTAGGCAAGCACGTTCGTTATGTCGCAATGTGTGGAGGTCAGGAAGCCTTCAGGGTCGAGTCATTTGCAGAGCAGGGTTTGAACTGATCATCATTGCGATCCGACGCGCTGCCCTGCGGCACTGGATGCCGGAGCAGATGGGCTGAAGTCTGTGGAGCTGCACATCTCATGCCATCGTTGTCCACAGCCCTCGTTGTTTCCCTGCGTGTCATTCGTATCACCGATTTCTTTTTCAATCTCCTGATATAAAAAAAACTGGACCAGACGAACTCCCATACTACGGCGTACTTGTTCCTGAAACTATCCCTGGTGCGTGGGCACCACGGGAGCTTTATTTCCTGCTCTTTGTGAGCCTTCCCTCCCTCCCTGCTGGGTGTGATGCAGCCTTTCTCCAGCCTCCAGCCATTCTGTCCCGCGTTGCACAGATGAGACGAGAGTATAAATCTTTGTAACAGTTCACCAAATTAAATCGTAGGGAAAGGCCCAAAAGGAAAACAGATGGTTAGAGGTGCATCCAGACACATTTCTCATTGACTTAGGAATTATTACATATGCACACGAGCGCTGGAGATGTGAAACATACTTTCCGTACACTTCTTTTTTTCCAACAGCTTCGAGAAGAGGCTCCATTTATTTTGCTCAATTTAGGAGGAGTAATATGTTCTAAATGCAATCTTTCAGTTTGCATTCCCTCATTCATTAACTATCAAGAGCAAAGGAACATGTGATTCTAGGTTTCGCGGGGTTCTAAATTATACAAATTGATTTGGAGGGGAATAAAATTAACGTTGGCCAAATGCAAAACAATTAAAATGAGGCAAGATAACAGAGGCACTTCTGGGCTGCAGGAATAGGCTGCGTGACAGAACGTGTAATTGACAGCACCCTTTTCCAAGTCTTTTCCCAAGAGTCCGTGCTTTGGCTCCTTGCTGAGGATCACATTCACTCAGAATGCCTTTTCTGCTCCACGATCCTGCAAATGCTGGTTAGTGAAGCAGAGACAGCACAGCAGTTACCTAGGAAGGTGGAATGAATGCTTGTGTTCTAGCAAACTGTCACGGCTCTGGACAGAAATCCAGCGTAGATGGCTTGAAGACTTGAAGGGAGACTGAAAAGTGGGAGAGAGTGTGATAATGACACTCATAGTCGTACAAAGATTGATGGTCCTCTGAGAAATACAATTTCCTTTAGTCTCCTGGCCCGTGTCTGGTACGAGGCAACTACTTTTTCTGTTTCAGGTATGAGATTTTATTCAAACAGCAGGTGGGAACGGAGGACGTCTTCTTTGGGATGAGCAGGAAAGACCCTTCCACAGCCTGCTGTGAAGACATGGTGGTGAGCTGACCCTGTGTTTGCTATCCCTTCCCCGTGCCCTTTCTCTGCACGTTTGTCTTCAGTCTTGCCCTCTTCTTCATTGAATCATCATAGAATGGCCTGGGTTGAAATGCTGCACAGCCACCTTCAGCCTCATCCCTCCGGTGGGATTTTTTTTTTGTAGTTATCCAAGCATTTGCAAATTATATCTGCTCTCGCTGACCCGAGGAACTCATGTGCGTCTCCTCAAGGATCTTGTGTACTGAAGAGAAACTGTGCAATGTGCCTCAGGGGTAGACTAGAGGGAAATGAAAGCAGCTCTGAAACGAGGTTTCGCCTTGGACACGCTTTTGGGATGGGGAGAGTCTGGGAAGGAGATGACTTTCATCTGCCTACATTTGTTACAAAGCGTGTGAGTTAGCAGGATGCTGGAGTATTGACAGCCTAACAGATCCTGTCCTGTTATGATGTGATCAAAGTCCTCCCTGCTCTCTTAATTTAACGACTGGTACGATCACTGTGCAATTTTTGGAGCTGCCTTTTCCAACCTCCATATCTAATCACAGCTTTACCTCTGCCCACCATTTCAGATTAAAATCAAGCTGCCAGAGACGAAGTTCTCAGACATCACCTTAGACATCCAGGACAAGGTTCTGGACCTCCGAACTCCCCAAAAGTAAGTGAAACAGTGCAGTGCTTCCATAGGAAAGCTTAACCCTCTGCCCCACGCTGAATTCCTGCAGAGTGGGGTGTGGGAAGATTTCACACATAAATGTAGCCTCCTGCTAGCATCCATCAGTTCAAGATGCACACCGTGGATTAAGGCCAAAACCAATTCTCTGCCTAGTGGACTAACTGCGGAAAAGTCGCCTTTCTCACAGACAAAAAGAGTCTGAATTAGTTTCCCCTTGCAGAAATTTAACCTAAAGACACAGCACTGCTGGAAGGATGTTTGGGAGTGCTAGCTCTGAAACAGGAAAGGCAAGAAGAGTAATTGTCCAGCTTATGACTTGCATAACCTGAAGTTAGTGGAAGAGGTAGCTTGGTGCAATGCTGCAGGTGTAGCAAATCCCCCGCTTCCATTTTCTTCTGCAATTTTGTCTTTTTGGTGACTCAGATCTGCCATTATCTTAGTATCCAGCTGTCTCAAGTCACAAGCCTTGCAAATAAAAAGTTTGCTGTAAATCTGACGGTTGCTTGGGTACAGCCTGAGCCAGTGCTGTTTTGCAAATGTAAGTAAGTGCAAATCTGCTCAGTACGAAAGAAACAAATAAGATTTCAAGTTCTACGTACAAAAAAACCCAGTGTTCTCACAGATGCACGGGAGGGCTCAAAGGGAATTGTTTTCCACTGTGCAGTCCTGGGGCTAACTCTAATTTCATGGACTTTTCCACCTGCTCTCAGCTGGCTGCCTTCAGTAGGTGGAGTGCAAGTGTGTTTTGACTGTACCTTGGCTGTGGCTCCTACAACACAGATGAAAAGGTCTGGAACCCCAGTTTGAAGTAACCCCCATTTCCATGCTACCATGTTATCTTCTAGGGTATGTGTCTTTTCTGAAACTGGACTGTCCACAGTCTCTAATCCAGCTGTGCCAGTTACTTCTTGTTGCTACAGAATGCAAAGTCCTCCAGGTGCTTTCAAACTTTAGAGATTTTTTGGATTTTTGCCACCAGGAGAAGCATTATCAGTGCAGCTTCTCCTTCCTCTGCATTGTGTAGAAGCAAGAACAGTGCAGAGAGCTCCCAGTCCATCTCTGGAAGCTGTCGTAGCCACAGCCAAAAGAAAGGAAATGTAGGAAATGCTCCAGGGCCTGTATAGTTGTGTACCAGGTATTGCAGAACTGTATAACTTGTCATGGGAAGGATATACAGAACGGACTTTCCTTGATATACTGATTCTTGAATCACAAGGGTGGCTTTCAGTGCTCTCTCAATGGCTGATGGGGTTTGGGACATTAAAACTCACCGTGTGCTCTTTGGCAGGAAGCTACTGCTGCATCTCCCTTGCCCTGTGGACAGCAAGAAGGGGAAAGCTCGTTTTCTCTCGGAAGAGGAGCTCTTGGAAGTCACCTTAAGGATGACAAGGGATTTTGATTTCATCAATTTTGCCTGATAGAGAATTGGAGAAACTTTACAAAAGGTAATCTTCTGTAAATCTGAAGTCCTTTCAAAATCTAAGTGGTCGTGAGATTGGTCCCCTCTAACAGTCCAGGGGGACCATAAGGGACTAAATCCAGTAAGTCAGGAGGAAAAGAAGGTCTATTCCTTGCACCCACAGATCCTGTAAGCTGGGGCTGCCTGGCTCTTGAACTGCTCTGGTTAACGTTCTGCTTCCTTCAGTCTGATACAGGCTCTGAATCAGAACACAAGAGATGACAAATTCTGCAAACTGGGGAGAGCCTTTTTGTGGTGAGGGTCAATAAGCAGCACGATGAGGCTCTGACCAGCAGCTCTGGTTCCTAGTTACTGTCGGCAGACTTGCTGGTGAGGTTTGCTTGGCCTCCAATGCTGGCACTGAGGTCAGTTCAGAACCCACTCCAAAGCCCTGCAGGGATCCATAGCCACATCTCCGAGGCGTTCACCCCGGCAGAACAAGGCAGGCAGCTGTTGCTGGAGTGCTGAACAACTCAGCTCTTTGGAACAATTTTTGACAACGTATGGTTCAGCATCATCCGTTCACCTGCTGTCCCTCCAGCTATTCTTCTGATCTTTATTAATAAAAGAATACTCTCTAATGAACCATTCCATTTACCTTTCACTCTTCCTGCTCCGCGTTATACCCCCAGAGACTTCCTACAAGTGGAAGGAGTGGAATTTTGCATTGCAAAGTACCATTTTCATAAAGGGCTGAAGAGCAGCAGGAGCTTTTGTTTTGGCCTTCAGGTCTAATCTGGAGCGACGGAGATGGGGAACCAAGAGATTTCTCTTGCCACCTTCTGGGCAAATTCATTCACTTAGCACTGTTAATGGTGCAGGAAGCAAAGAGATCTGCTCGGCGATCAAAGAGGAGAGGACAAGCAGGCCTGCTACTTTGATGGGTCTTAATAAAATCTTTTAATCAATGGGAATATAAAATGGCTCGGGTCCTGGATTGGTCTGGCATAAAAATAAAACAAAATTGGCCAGCTAGGTTGTGGACGGTATCCATGCAGCTAAACTTAGGACAGGAAAGATGAATTCTCTGTGGTGGGTTGAAGACACTGATGGTGATTTTTTTTTTTTCAGATGTATTTTTGTCAATTGGAGTTTTCAGAGTTTCTTGTCTGTAATACACTTCCTTATAACTCTTGGATAAACCTGGATGGTGCTCTTATGCTTCAATCACTTACCCTAAAGTGGTTCCATTCCTTGGGTCGGAGTAATACTGCCCAATCTCTGCTTTGGTGTTAATGATCTGGAAAACAGTTATGACTCATCCTAAGCCATCGGGCACGCTGACAACACTCAGGGGCTACTCCAGTTTGTGTTTGAAGTTTCCATACATTGCATTTGAACAGCTCTCATTCCAACTCTACGAAGCCACGGGGAGGGGGACGATGCAGATGTAGGACGGGCTGAGCTCATTCCTCCTGGCTCAGTGCTGCGTGTGATTGCCAAGAAGTGACACCGAGGCTGCGTCTTGGAAGAAGCTCTCCTTGTGGTCCATGGGCAACGTGCTGCTGTGCTCTTCCGTTTGTGACGTCGGCTACAAGAAGTGGGGGCTTGGCCCTGTAGTTACACACGTGTGCACATAACGTTTGCCCAAGGGCATCCCAGAAGCCCACAGCAAAGAGGAAAGTCGAGCTCTGCTCTTCCCAGCCCTATCCCAGTCCTTGATCCACAAGATAGCGTTGTATCTACCTTTATATTTGACTTTCCTAAGCCTTAAATCAAGCTCTGTTTAATACGACATTAATGTTTGATACTGACAACGAAGGTGAGTTTGGCTCATTTTGTCTCTCTCCAGTGCTTCAGTCTTTATTTCGAATGGAAACGAGCATGTGCCACACTGGTATCCATGTCCTATTTTCTCCCCATACATTTTTAAACCTGTGTACATTTCATTTGCATTCAAGAGGCAAAAATCTCAGAGGTAAGTAAGTTTTATAAGAGTGTTGGCTGCTGAACAGGAAAGAGAAATATAAATTAGACTGGGGATGTGCACATTGCTGCACATCTGATGGGGCCTATTGCCATCACCCTATGGAGATGCTCACATTATTTTCCTCCTCTCAAGGAGACCGAGGCTGCCCTCAAACAGGTCTTGGTCTCGGTGGCTTTTTGGTGGCTTGGTTGTTTGCTGTGGGTTTTTGTGGTGGTGTGGGTTGTCCCAAGAAGCAGCTGGTCCAAGGGACTGGAATTTGGTGAGGTGCTGCCAGCTACAACACAGTTAACTTTCTTTGCAAATGCTTGGAGGCAATTCAGCTTTGCTGAACCAGCGCTGGCAGAACTCCTTTTGAAGGGGATACAAAAACCCCTTTGCCTCTGAACATCAAAGCTATTGCCTAAGTACCACTCCAACACCTGCAGGCATCTTAATTAATCAAAATTATGAGCCCAGTTAAACAACCCTGCCATTAAGCCCCAGCCATTAAGCATCATCAAGCTTTATTTGGTTCCCTAAGAAACATCTTGATTAAATGTATTGCAGTCAAGTAGAGGGTAGCGTAGCTGTGGAGATGAGATGGAGGCTGTTTATAGAAGTACCCCGATAAGCAACGTGTGGCATTGCCTTGTTGGCACCTTGTGTCCTCCAGTGGTGGTGGCAGAGCCATTGCTCCCACTGGGACTTGCTCCTGCACCTGAGCCACGGTGCTGCACTGAAGCGTGCATCCCAACTTGCTCTGTGTTTCACTTCCCATAGACTTCACGGTCACCTTTGAGATCCCAGCCCTGGAACAGCAGCACAGGCAGCACAGGAGCACCTCTGGTTTTGCAGTATTTCTCTCAACCCGATGAAGTGTTCGACTGCTTTGGCCTTTCTCAGCTCCAAGTCTCCTCTTCTCACTCTCATTTCTGGAGAGAAGATCTCAAGGATCTATGGGCGTGCTGATGCTGTCCACCCACACTCCTTGGGGACCAGCTCTCTTTAATCATTGGTCTCCATTGTGGATCCAGCAGCTCCTGGCCCACTCCTGGTGCTGCCCAGCACTTCAATCCGCGCTGTCTGGGCTTGGTGGTACCAGCACCCAGCAAAGGCTGCCCAGGCAGCCAGTCTGCGTTTGGCCACCTATCTCCTGCAGCTGCAACGGGGGGGAAAGAAACGCCTTCTGGAACATTCTTTCCCTACTGGAAAGCTGCATTAGAACGGGAGGGATAGGAATGGATAGAGCTGGTTTTGCTCAATGTTAAGGCGATGATGTAGGCAAGCCAGATGTTTCCCGGACATCTGGGATCTCTGACAGATGTAAGCGGCCGTGGCTGAGGTCGGAGGTGCTTTGAGCATTGGGTGGGCTCCACGTGTGCCCAGCAATGAGGAGCTGCTGTCCGGTGCTTGACACAGGCCCCAGCTGATGGATCTCAGTGAGGCAGCTGGGAGAGGTGCGATTTGTGTCGGTGCTAGGGCTGCCTGTACCGTGCCTGGGGGATTGGAGGAGTAACGGGGTGACGGCTTGGGGAGGGGGAGGCTCTGACAAGGTGAGAAAAGCTTCGGGCTCTGTTCTGGCTCAGGGCACTGCGAGGAGGTGTGAGTGTCAGCGGGATGCGTGGCTTTGGTCAGCGGCGACTGACAACGTTGTGCTCAGTGCTGAGAGGTCATGGGAGAGCACTGAGCATCTCACCCCGGCCCGGGTACCACCGTGTTGTGCTTTGCACTCGTGAGCCCAGCCTGGCCCCATGGCGGTGTGCCCTGCATAGGGGTAGAGCTCTGTGGGTCCTGTAGGGCTGGTAGATCTGCGCAGGCAGGAGCTCCTTGGGAAGGTGTGCGCTTACCCAGCTCCACTTCTCTGCTGGGGCTGTTCCCCCTCAAAGCATCACTGGGCAGCTCCACACCCCGCTTACGGACGAGTCTGTGAAAGAACAGCCCAACCCAGGTGGTCTTCCAGAATGTTTTGTCCCGTGGAAGCAGATGATCACTGGAAGGGGTAGAATTTGGCTGGAGCTGGGCAGGCCCCACATGCGGTGACTTAGGTGCTGGAGCTGGCTGTGGGATGTCTGGAGGGAAGCATCAGTGATGTGCATGGGAGCAGGCTGCCTCCTGCGCCGTGCCGTGCCGGCGGGGAGCTCTCCATCAAAGGTAACGGCTGCAGAGCTGCCTGCTGCAACCTCACAGCCTCTCCTGTCCCCGTTACCACGTTCAGGCTTCTGGAGGCAGCGGGATCGCAACGGCTTCTGTGGGCAAACGAGAAAGAGCTCTTCCTGTGGTGACCCCTCATTTCTCTCCTGCCCTTGGTCAGCCCCAGATGTCGTTATTCAAGGTCTGTGCTCTGCTCTGACCCACGCAGCGGCAGCATCGAGGGGTCTTCGTTCCACAGAGATGTCAGGGAGTTACGTGCTGCAAAAGCCGTACCTTGCATCTATTTTACAAACACGATCCCGCCCTGCCCTGCTCCTCGTTGAAAGAACTGAGGTGTCAGCACTGGGACCCTGGGGGTGCTGTGGGAGAAACCGGTGGAGCTGGAAGGTGGGGGGTGGTATCTCCAACTGGAAGGCAGCACCCAGCGTGGCTTCACACAGTGCTCAAGGGCACCCGCACCCAATGGAGGGACCCAGAGCAGACCCAGAGGGACCCATGGCCCTCTGATGGATGCTGATGGGTACCAGCTCTGTGCTCCCACCGTGTCAGCGTGGCAGAGGGGGGGTGTTACAGGATGGGGCTGGGGGGATGGTGCTGGAGCAGCAGCATGTGGCCAAGCACAGGGACCCTACACCACCGGTGGCTGCGTGCTCCGGGCCCCTCTTCTACCTCCGGTGATGGGGAAGGCCAAGAGAGGAGGATGGGCTCCCTGGGGGGGTGGTGGGGGCTAAGCATCCTGCAGAATGACTGCAGAATGGCAAAAATAGCTCCTTAAAAGCCTCCGAAGCGGAGCGATCCTAATGGCTGCTCCTGTCATCTCGGGCTCCGCGTCTCCCCCGTGTCGCTGCTGAGCGCTCGGTGCTCGGGATGCATTCAGCCCATTACGTCGCAGCGGTTATTTGAATTTCCCAGGCTGATTTCTGTGCTCGCTTCCACGTTCTCCGCCGTCACTTTTATGGGCTCCCTCAATCATCTCCCCCTCCGCGCCCATGTGTACACACGCGAGTGCCTCTCTGCATCCCTAACCTGCAGCCTCGTCCCTGTTTGAAAGATGTTCCTCTATCAGCACGATCTTCAGAGCATTGAATTGAACAGGGAATTGGATTTCTGCAGCCGCAGTATCTCAGCATCTCTCCCTCTGCACCCGCTCCGTTTCCCTGTGCGCTCTCCGGGCCGTCTCCGCCGTTCTGGCAGCGCTTCCATATTTCATTGCAGGCAGATCAGGTCTGCGGAGCTCAACCCCCCAAAGGCACTTTGGTACCGTGAGGTGCTGACCGGGGCTCTGTGGGGCTGTGCTGCAGTTTGCTGGCTGTGCCCGTGGCAAAACAGAGCGGGCAGGGGCTCATGGGGACCGAGGAGTCCCCCTGTGTCCCCTGCCGGTGCCATAAATCCAACTCCATTTTCATCACGGGTGTTCAGAGCCAAACCAAAAGGGCAAGAGATGCTTCATGTTGTTCCTTAGACTCCAGCTCTGTTAACAGCTCACCATCTCAGCACTGTGCTGCTGAGCCAGGACTCACCCTGAGGGCGGCTGGGGGCTCTGCCATTGACATCCGCGCTGTTATGGAGGGGATCCATCGCTCACGCTCGGTGGGAACGGGACCTCTCCTTCCCTCTGCCTGGAAACGCGGCCTCACCAAAGCACCCAGTGCTGCCCTCAGCTCCGATCCGCACATCCCAGAGGAGCACTGCTTTTGGAATCCTGGCCCGAGGTTTTCCGTCAGCGGAAATCCGGGCTAAGGCAAAAGCATCAAGAAACATGTGAGCCTCTGCAGACACCAGCTTGAACCGTCGCCTTTCAGCTTGGATATGCCGGCTCGTCATTTCATCAAATAACACCCAGAGTCACTGGTGCTAAAAGAGCAGGATCGGATTGCCTCCTTAGTTTTCCCAGTGCGTTGACTCGCTGCACTTGGCAGCATCTGCAGTCAAATCCATCTTCTCTTCCCCGGACAGGCGCTCTGTCACTGGAGGGGAAGGGAGAAATAAAAGCACACTGCAGGATGGCTCCAGCCTGTGCGTGCACCTGGGGTGGGCTGAGCACCTCCTGCTGTGTCCTGGCTGTGCGTTTCCCACTTATTCTAGCTGCTCCTGCACTCCAGCAGCCAAAATCCTGCTCCAGTTCCAAATTTTCAAGGGGACTGAGCTGCCTACAGAGATATCTGCCTGCTGTCCGTGCTGCTGCCTTCAGCCTCATTAAGCACCTCGGGGTCAGAGGGGCTGAGGTGACACGTGTGCCTCTCCTCTCCTCTCCTCTCCTCTCCTCTCCTCTCCTCTCCTCT